>NC_090810.1:62094406-62371966 GCF_036512215.1 Solanum lycopersicum | reverse complement strand
ACGATTGTCTATGCATACGGTTGGCCATCACGGCTTTTCTGGGCCATTTGGAGGTCAAACGAGCCCCGGAGCGAGCATACGCCTCATTTTGGACGATTTTCGTGTGCTATTGCACACCATTTTTTGGGTGATCGGGATTCCGACGTCAAAAATGCCAAATTTGTTCGTGGACGTCCGTCAAGACGTTGTCTATGCATACGGTTGGCCATCACGGCTTTTCTGGGCCATTTGGAAGGTCAAACGAGCCCCGGAGCGAGCATACGCCTCATTTTGACGATTTTCGTGTGCTATTGCACACCATTTTTTGGGTGATCGGGATTCCGACGTCAAAAATGCCAAATTTGTTCGTGGACGTCCGTCAAGACGTTGTCTATGCATACGGTTGGCCATCACGGCTTTTCTGGGCCATTTGGAAGGTCAAACGAGCCCCGGAGCGAGCATACGCCTCATTTTGACGATTTTCGTGTGCTATTGCACACCATTTTTTGGGTGATCGGGATTCCGACGTCAAAAATGCCAAATTTGTTCGTGGACGTCCGTCAAGACGTTGTCTATGCATACGGTTGGCCATCACGGCTTTTCTGGGCCATTTGGAAGGTCAAACGAGCCCCGGAGCGAGCATACGCCTCATTTTGACGATTTTCGTGTGCTATTGCACACCATTTTTTGGGTGATCGGGATTCCGACGTCAAAAATGCCAAATTTGTTCGTGGACGTCCGTCAAGACGTTGTCTATGCATACGGTTGGCCATCACGGCTTTTCTGGGCCATTTGGAAGGTCAAACGAGCCCCGGAGCGAGCATACGCCTCATTTTGACGATTTTCGTGTGCTATTGCACACCATTTTTTTGGGTGATCGGGATTCCGACGTCAAAAATGCCAAATTTGTTCGTGGACGTCCGTCAAGACGTTGTCTATGCATACGGTTGGCCATCACGGCTTTTCTGGGCCATTTGGAAGGTCAAACGAGCCCCGGAGCGAGCATAACGCCTCATTTTGACGATTTTCGTGTGCTATTGCACACCATTTTTTGGGTGATCGGGATTCCGACGTCAAAAATGCCAAATTTGTTCGTGGACGTCCGTCAAGACGTTGTCTATGCATACGGTTGGCCATCACGGCTTTTCTGGGCCATTTGGAAGGTCAAACGAGCCCCGGAGCGAGCATACGCCTCATTTTGACGATTTTCGTGTGCTATTGCACACCATTTTTTGGGTGATCGGGATTCCGACGTCAAAAATGCCAAATTTGTTCGTGGACGTCCGTCAAGACGTTGTCTATGCATACGGTTGGGCCATCACGGCTTTTCTGGGCCATTTGGAAGGTCAAACGAGCCCCGGAGCGAGCATACGCCTCATTTTGACGATTTTCGTGTGCTATTGCACACCATTTTTTGGGTGATCGGGATTCCGACGTCAAAAATGCCAAATTTGTTCGTGGACGTCCGTCAAGACGTTGTCTATGCATACGGTTGGCCATCACGGCTTTTCTGGGCCATTTGGAAGGTCAAACGAGCCCCGGAGCGAGCATACGCCTCATTTTGACGATTTTCGTGTGCTATTGCACACCATTTTTTGGGTGATCGGGATTCCGACGTCAAAAATGCCAAATTTGTTCGTGGACGTCCGTCAAGACGTTGTCTATGCATACGGTTGGCCATCACGGCTTTTCTGGGCCATTTGGAAGGTCAAACGAGCCCCGGAGCGAGCATACGCCTCATTTTGACGATTTTCGTGTGCTATTGCACACCATTTTTTGGGTGATCGGGATTCCGACGTCAAAAATGCCAAATTTGTTCGTGGACGTCCGTCAAGACGTTGTCTATGCATACGGTTGGCCATCACGGCTTTTCTGGGCCATTTGGAAGGTCAAACGAGCCCCGGAGCGAGCATACGCCTCATTTTGACGATTTTCGTGTGCTATTGCACACCATTTTTTGGGTGATCGGGATTCCGACGTCAAAAATGCCAAATTTGTTCGTGGACGTCCGTCAAGACGTTGTCTATGCATACGGTTGGCCATCACGGCTTTTCTGGGCCATTTGAAGGTCAAACGAGCCCCGGAGCGAGCATACGCCTCATTTTGACGATTTTCGTGTGCTATTGCACACCATTTTTTGGGTGATCGGGATTCCGACGTCAAAAATGCCAAATTTGTTCGTGGACGTCCGTCAAGACGTTGTCTATGCATACGGTTGGCCATCACGGCTTTTCTGGGCCATTTGGAAGGTCAAACGAGCCCCGGAGCGAGCATACGCCTCATTTTGACGATTTTCGTGTGCTATTGCACACCATTTTTTGGGTGATCGGGATTCCGACGTCAAAAATGCAAATTTGTTCGTGGACGTCCGTCAAGACGTTGTCTATGCATACGGTTGGCCATCACGGCTTTTCTGGGCCATTTGGAAGGTCAAACGAGCCCCGGAGCGAGCATACGCCTCATTTTGACGATTTTCGTGTGCTATTGCACACCATTTTTTGGGTGATCGGGATTCCGACGTCAAAAATGCCAAATTTGTTCGTGGACGTCCGTCAAGACGTTGTCTATGCATACGGTTGGCCATCACGGCTTTTCTGGGCCATTTGGAAGGTCAAACGAGCCCCGGAGCGAGCATAACGCCTCATTTTGACGATTTTCGTGTGCTATTGCACACCATTTTTTGGGTGATCGGGATTCCGACGTCAAAAATGCCAAATTTGTTCGTGGACGTCCGTCAAGACGTTGTCTATGCATACGGTTGGCCATCACGGCTTTTCTGGGCCATTTGGAAGGTCAAACGAGCCCCGGAGCGAGCATACGCCTCATTTTGACGATTTTCGTGTGCTATTGCACACCATTTTTTGGGTGATCGGGATTCCGACGTCAAAAATGCCAAATTTGTTCGTGGACGTCCGTCAAGACGTTGTCTATGCATACGGTTGGCCATCACGGCTTTTCTGGGCCATTTGGAAGGTCAAACGAGCCCCGGAGCGAGCATACGCCTCATTTTGACGATTTTCGTGTGCTATTGCACACCATTTTTTGGGTGATCGGGATTCCGACGTCAAAAATGCCAAATTTGTTCGTGGACGTCCGTCAAGACGTTGTCTATGCATACGGTTGGCCATCACGGCTTTTCTGGGCCATTTGGAAGGTCAAACGAGCCCCGGAGCGAGCATACGCCTCATTTTGACGATTTTCGTGTGCTATTGCACACCATTTTTTGGGTGATCGGGATTCCGACGTCAAAAATGCCAAATTTGTTCGTGGACGTCCGTCAAGACGTTGTCTATGCATACGGTTGGCCATCACGGCTTTTCTGGGCCATTTGGAAGGTCAAACGAGCCCCGGAGCGAGCATACGCCTCATTTTGACGATTTTCGTGTGCTATTGCACACCATTTTTTGGGTGATCGGGATTCCGACGTCAAAAATGCCAAATTTGTTCGTGGACGTCCGTCAAGACGTTGTCTATGCATACGGTTGGCCATCACGGCTTTTCTGGGCCATTTGGAAGGTCAAACGAGCCCCGGAGCGAGCATACGCCTCATTTTGACGATTTTCGTGTGCTATTGCACACCATTTTTTGGGTGATCGGGATTCCGACGTCAAAAATGCCAAATTTGTTCGTGGACGTCCGTCAAGACGTTGTCTATGCATACGGTTGGCCATCACGGCTTTTCTGGGCCATTTGGAAGGTCAAACGAGCCCCGGAGCGAGCATACGCCTCATTTTGACGATTTTCGTGTGCTATTGCACACCATTTTTTGGGTGATCGGGATTCCGACGTCAAAAATGCCAAATTTGTTCGTGGACGTCCGTCAAGACGTTGTCTATGCATACGGTTGGCCATCACGGCTTTTCTGGGCCATTTGGAAGGTCAAACGAGCCCCGGAGCGAGCATACGCCTCATTTTGACGATTTTCGTGTGCTATTGCACACCATTTTTTGGGTGATCGGGATTCCGACGTCAAAAATGCCAAATTTGTTCGTGGACGTCCGTCAAGACGTTGTCTATGCATACGGTTGGCCATCACGGCTTTTCTGGGCCATTTGGAAGGTCAAACGAGCCCCGGAGCGAGCATACGCCTCATTTTGACGATTTTCGTGTGCTATTGCACACCATTTTTTGGGTGATCGGGATTCCGACGTCAAAAATGCCAAATTTGTTCGTGGACGTCCGTCAAGACGTTGTCTATGCATACGGTTGGCCATCACGGCTTTTCTGGGCCATTTGGAAGGTCAAACGAGCCCCGGAGCGAGCATACGCCTCATTTTGACGATTTTCGTGTGCTATTGCACACCATTTTTTGGGTGATCGGGATTCCGACGTCAAAAATGCCAAATTTGTTCGTGGACGTCCGTCAAGACGTTGTCTATGCATACGGTTGGCCATCACGGCTTTTCTGGGCCATTTGGAAGGTCAAACGAGCCCCGGAGCGAGCATACGCCTCATTTTGACGATTTTCGTGTGCTATTGCACACCATTTTTTGGGTGATCGGGATTCCGACGTCAAAAATGCCAAATTTGTTCGTGGACGTCCGTCAAGACGTTGTCTATGCATACGGTTGGCCATCACGGCTTTTCTGGGCCATTTGGAAGGTCAAACGAGCCCCGGAGCGAGCATACGCCTCATTTTGACGATTTTCGTGTGCTATTGCACACCATTTTTTGGGTGATCGGGATTCCGACGTCAAAAATGCCAAATTTGTTCGTGGACGTCCGTCAAGACGTTGTCTATGCATACGGTTGGCCATCACGGCTTTTCTGGGCCATTTGGAAGGTCAAACGAGCCCCGGAGCGAGCATACGCCTCATTTTGACGATTTTCGTGTGCTATTGCACACCATTTTTTGGGTGATCGGGATTCCGACGTCAAAAATGCCAAATTTGTTCGTGGACGTCCGTCAAGACGTTGTCTATGCATACGGTTGGCCATCACGGCTTTTCTGGGCCATTTGGAAGGTCAAACGAGCCCCGGAGCGAGCATACGCCTCATTTTGACGATTTTCGTGTGCTATTGCACACCATTTTTTGGGTGATCGGGATTCCGACGTCAAAAATGCCAAATTTGTTCGTGGACGTCCGTCAAGACGTTGTCTATGCATACGGTTGGCCATCACGGCTTTTCTGGGCCATTTGGAAGGTCAAACGAGCCCCGGAGCGAGCATACGCCTCATTTTGACGATTTTCGTGTGCTATTGCACACCATTTTTTGGGTGATCGGGATTCCGACGTCAAAAATGCCAAATTTGTTCGTGGACGTCCGTCAAGACGTTGTCTATGCATACGGTTGGCCATCACGGCTTTTCTGGGCCATTTGGAAGGTCAAACGAGCCCCGGAGCGAGCATACGCCTCATTTTGACGATTTTCGTGTGCTATTGCACACCATTTTTTGGGTGATCGGGATTCCGACGTCAAAAATGCCAAATTTGTTCGTGGACGTCCGTCAAGACGTTGTCTATGCATACGGTTGGCCATCACGGCTTTTCTGGGCCATTTGGAAGGTCAAACGAGCCCCGGAGCGAGCATACGCCTCATTTTGACGATTTTCGTGTGCTATTGCACACCATTTTTTGGGTGATCGGGATTCCGACGTCAAAAATGCCAAATTTGTTCGTGGACGTCCGTCAAGACGTTGTCTATGCATACGGTTGGCCATCACGGCTTTTCTGGGCCATTTGGAAGGTCAAACGAGCCCCGGAGCGAGCATACGCCTCATTTTGACGATTTTCGTGTGCTATTGCACACCATTTTTTGGGTGATCGGGATTCCGACGTCAAAAATGCCAAATTTGTTCGTGGACGTCCGTCAAGACGTTGTCTATGCATACGGTTGGCCATCACGGCTTTTCTGGGCCATTTGGAAGGTCAAACGAGCCCCGGAGCGAGCATACGCCTCATTTTGACGATTTTCGTGTGCTATTGCACACCATTTTTTGGGTGATCGGGATTCCGACGTCAAAAATGCCAAATTTGTTCGTGGACGTCCGTCAAGACGTTGTCTATGCATACGGTTGGCCATCACGGCTTTTCTGGGCCATTTGGAAGGTCAAACGAGCCCCGGAGCGAGCATACGCCTCATTTTGACGATTTTCGTGTGCTATTGCACACCATTTTTTGGGTGATCGGGATTCCGACGTCAAAAATGCCAAATTTGTTCGTGGACGTCCGTCAAGACGTTGTCTATGCATACGGTTGGCCATCACGGCTTTTCTGGGCCATTTGGAAGGTCAAACGAGCCCCGGAGCGAGCATACGCCTCATTTTGACGATTTTCGTGTGCTATTGCACACCATTTTTTGGGTGATCGGGATTCCGACGTCAAAAATGCCAAATTTGTTCGTGGACGTCCGTCAAGACGTTGTCTATGCATACGGTTGGCCATCACGGCTTTTCTGGGCCATTTGGAAGGTCAAACGAGCCCCGGAGCGAGCATACGCCTCATTTTGACGATTTTCGTGTGCTATTGCACACCATTTTTTGGGTGATCGGGATTCCGACGTCAAAAATGCCAAATTTGTTCGTGGACGTCCGTCAAGACGTTGTCTATGCATACGGTTGGCCATCACGGCTTTTCTGGGCCATTTGGAAGGTCAAACGAGCCCCGGAGCGAGCATACGCCTCATTTTGACGATTTTCGTGTGCTATTGCACACCATTTTTTGGGTGATCGGGATTCCGACGTCAAAAATGCCAAATTTGTTCGTGGACGTCCGTCAAGACGTTGTCTATGCATACGGTTGGCCATCACGGCTTTTCTGGGCCATTTGGAAGGTCAAACGAGCCCCGGAGCGAGCATACGCCTCATTTTGACGATTTTCGTGTGCTATTGCACACCATTTTTTGGGTGATCGGGATTCCGACGTCAAAAATGCCAAATTTGTTCGTGGACGTCCGTCAAGACGTTGTCTATGCATACGGTTGGCCATCACGGCTTTTCTGGGCCATTTGGAAGGTCAAACGAGCCCCGGAGCGAGCATACGCCTCATTTTGACGATTTTCGTGTGCTATTGCACACCATTTTTTGGGTGATCGGGATTCCGACGTCAAAAATGCCAAATTTGTTCGTGGACGTCCGTCAAGACGTTGTCTATGCATACGGTTGGCCATCACGGCTTTTCTGGGCCATTTGGAAGGTCAAACGAGCCCCGGAGCGAGCATACGCCTCATTTTGACGATTTTCGTGTGCTATTGCACACCATTTTTTGGGTGATCGGGATTCCGACGTCAAAAATGCCAAATTTGTTCGTGGACGTCCGTCAAGACGTTGTCTATGCATACGGTTGGCCATCACGGCTTTTCTGGGCCATTTGGAAGGTCAAACGAGCCCCGGAGCGAGCATACGCCTCATTTTGACGATTTTCGTGTGCTATTGCACACCATTTTTTGGGTGATCGGGATTCCGACGTCAAAAATGCCAAATTTGTTCGTGGACGTCCGTCAAGACGTTGTCTATGCATACGGTTGGCCATCACGGCTTTTCTGGGCCATTTGGAAGGTCAAACGAGCCCCGGAGCGAGCATACGCCTCATTTTGACGATTTTCGTGTGCTATTGCACACCATTTTTTTGGGTGATCGGGATTCCGACGTCAAAAATGCCAAATTTGTTCGTGGACGTCCGTCAAGACGTTGTCTATGCATACGGTTGGCCATCACGGCTTTTCTGGGCCATTTGGAAGGTCAAACGAGCCCCGGAGCGAGCATACGCCTCATTTTGACGATTTTCGTGTGCTATTGCACACCATTTTTTGGGTGATCGGGATTCCGACGTCAAAAATGCCAAATTTGTTCGTGGACGTCCGTCAAGACGTTGTCTATGCATACGGTTGGCCATCACGGCTTTTCTGGGCCATTTGGAAGGTCAAACGAGCCCCGGAGCGAGCATACGCCTCATTTTGACGATTTTCGTGTGCTATTGCACACCATTTTTTGGGTGATCGGGATTCCGACGTCAAAAATGCCAAATTTGTTCGTGGACGTCCGTCAAGACGTTGTCTATGCATACGGTTGGCCATCACGGCTTTTCTGGGCCATTTGGAAGGTCAAACGAGCCCCGGAGCGAGCATACGCCTCATTTTGACGATTTTCGTGTGCTATTGCACACCATTTTTTGGGTGATCGGGATTCCGACGTCAAAAATGCCAAATTTGTTCGTGGACGTCCGTCAAGACGTTGTCTATGCATACGGTTGGCCATCACGGCTTTTCTGGGCCATTTGGAAGGTCAAACGAGCCCCGGAGCGAGCATACGCCTCATTTTGACGATTTTCGTGTGCTATTGCACACCATTTTTTGGGTGATCGGGATTCCGACGTCAAAAATGCCAAATTTGTTCGTGGACGTCCGTCAAGACGTTGTCTATGCATACGGTTGGCCATCACGGCTTTTCTGGGCCATTTGGAAGGTCAAACGAGCCCCGGAGCGAGCATACGCCTCATTTTGACGATTTTCGTGTGCTATTGCACACCATTTTTTGGGTGATCGGGATTCCGACGTCAAAAATGCCAAATTTGTTCGTGGACGTCCGTCAAGACGTTGTCTATGCATACGGTTGGCCATCACGGCTTTTCTGGGCCATTTGGAAGGTCAAACGAGCCCCGGAGCGAGCATACGCCTCATTTTGACGATTTTCGTGTGCTATTGCACACCATTTTTTGGGTGATCGGGATTCCGACGTCAAAAATGCCAAATTTGTTCGTGGACGTCCGTCAAGACGTTGTCTATGCATACGGTTGGCCATCACGGCTTTTCTGGGCCATTTGGAAGGTCAAACGAGCCCCGGAGCGAGCATACGCCTCATTTTGACGATTTTCGTGTGCTATTGCACACCATTTTTTGGGTGATCGGGATTCCGACGTCAAAAATGCCAAATTTGTTCGTGGACGTCCGTCAAGACGTTGTCTATGCATACGGTTGGCCATCACGGCTTTTCTGGGCCATTTGGAAGGTCAAACGAGCCCCGGAGCGAGCATACGCCTCATTTTGACGATTTTCGTGTGCTATTGCACACCATTTTTTGGGTGATCGGGATTCCGACGTCAAAAATGCCAAATTTGTTCGTGGACGTCCGTCAAGACGTTGTCTATGCATACGGTTGGCCATCACGGCTTTTCTGGGCCATTTGGAAGGTCAAACGAGCCCCGGAGCGAGCATACGCCTCATTTTGACGATTTTCGTGTGCTATTGCACACCATTTTTGGGTGATCGGGATTCCGACGTCAAAAATGCCAAATTTGTTCGTGGACGTCCGTCAAGACGTTGTCTATGCATACGGTTGGCCATCACGGCTTTTCTGGGCCATTTGGAAGGTCAAACGAGCCCCGGAGCGAGCATACGCCTCATTTTGACGATTTTCGTGTGCTATTGCACACCATTTTTTGGGTGATCGGGATTCCGACGTCAAAAATGCCAAATTTGTTCGTGGACGTCCGTCAAGACGTTGTCTATGCATACGGTTGGCCATCACGGCTTTTCTGGGCCATTTGGAAGGTCAAACGAGCCCCGGAGCGAGCATACGCCTCATTTTGACGATTTTCGTGTGCTATTGCACACCATTTTTTGGGTGATCGGATTCCGACGTCAAAAATGCCAAATTTGTTCGTGGACGTCCGTCAAGACGTTGTCTATGCATACGGTTGGCCATCACGGCTTTTCTGGGCCATTTGGAAGGTCAAACGAGCCCCGGAGCGAGCATACGCCTCATTTTGACGATTTTCGTGTGCTATTGCACACCATTTTTTGGGTGATCGGGATTCCGACGTCAAAAATGCCAAATTTGTTCGTGGACGTCCGTCAAGACGTTGTCTATGCATACGGTTGGCCATCACGGCTTTTCTGGGCCATTTGGAAGGTCAAACGAGCCCCGGAGCGAGCATACGCCTCATTTTGACGATTTTCGTGTGCTATTGCACACCATTTTTTGGGTGATCGGGATTCCGACGTCAAAAATGCCAAATTTGTTCGTGGACGTCCGTCAAGACGTTGTCTATGCATACGGTTGGCCATCACGGCTTTTCTGGGCCATTTGGAAGGTCAAACGAGCCCCGGAGCGAGCATACGCCTCATTTTGACGATTTTCGTGTGCTATTGCACACCATTTTTTGGGTGATCGGGATTCCGACGTCAAAAATGCCAAATTTGTTCGTGGACGTCCGTCAAGACGTTGTCTATGCATACGGTTGGCCATCACGGCTTTTCTGGGCCATTTGGAAGGTCAAACGAGCCCCGGAGCGAGCATACGCCTCATTTTGACGATTTTCGTGTGCTATTGCACACCATTTTTTGGGTGATCGGGATTCCGACGTCAAAAATGCCAAATTTGTTCGTGGACGTCCGTCAAGACGTTGTCTATGCATACGGTTGGCCATCACGGCTTTTCTGGGCCATTTGGAAGGTCAAACGAGCCCCGGAGCGAGCATACGCCTCATTTTGACGATTTTCGTGTGCTATTGCACACCATTTTTTGGGTGATCGGGATTCCGACGTCAAAAATGCCAAATTTGTTCGTGGACGTCCGTCAAGACGTTGTCTATGCATACGGTTGGCCATCACGGCTTTTCTGGGCCATTTAGAAGGTCAAACGAGCCCCGGAGCGAGCATACGCCTCATTTTGACGATTTTCGTGTGCTATTGCACACCATTTTTTGGGTGATCGGGATTCCGACGTCAAAAATGCCAAATTTGTTCGTGGACGTCCGTCAAGACGTTGTCTATGCATACGGTTGGCCATCACGGCTTTTCTGGGCCATTTGGAAGGTCAAACGAGCCCCGGAGCGAGCATACGCCTCATTTTGACGATTTTCGTGTGCTATTGCACACCATTTTTTGGGTGATCGGGATTCCGACGTCAAAAATGCCAAATTTGTTCGTGGACGTCCGTCAAGACGTTGTCTATGCATACGGTTGGCCATCACGGCTTTTCTGGGCCATTTGGAAGGTCAAACGAGCCCCGGAGCGAGCATACGCCTCATTTTGACGATTTTCGTGTGCTATTGCACACCATTTTTTGGGTGATCGGGATTCCGACGTCAAAAATGCCAAATTTGTTCGTGGACGTCCGTCAAGACGTTTTCTATGCATACGGTTGGCCATCACGGCTTTTCTGGGCCATTTGGAAGGTCAAACGAGCTCCGGAGCGAGCATACGCCTCATTTTGACGATTTTCGTGTGCTATTGCACACCATTTTTTGGGTGATCGGGATTCCGACGTCAAAAATGCCAAATTTGTTCGTGGACGTCCGTCAAGACGTTGTCTATGCATACGGTTGGCCATCACGGCTTTTCTGGGCCATTTGGAAGGTCAAACGAGCCCCGGAGCGAGCATACGCCTCATTTTGACGATTTTCGTGTGCTATTGCACACCATTTTTTGGGTGATCGGGATTCCGACGTCAAAAATGCCAAATTTTTCGTGGACGTCCTTCAAGACGTCGTCTATGCATACGGTAGGCCATCACGGCTTTTCTGGGCCATTTGGAAGGTCAAACGAGCCCCGGAGCGAGCGTACGCCTCATTTTGACGATTTTCGTGTGCTATTGCACACCATTTTTTGGGTGATCGGGATTCCGACGTCAAAAATGCCAAATTTGTTCGTGGACGTCCGTCAAGACGTTGTCTATGCATACGGTTGGCCATCACGGCTTTTCTGGGCCATTTGGAAGGTCAAACGAGCCCCGGAGCGAGCATACGCCTCATTTTGACGATTTTCGTGTGCTATTGCACACCATTTTTTGGGTGATCGGGATTCCGACGTCAAAAATGCCAAATTTGTTCGTGGACGTCCGTCAAGACGTTGTCTATGCATACGGTTGGCCATCACGGCTTTTCTGGGCCATTTGGAAGGTCAAACGAGCCCCGGAGCGAGCAATACGCCTCATTTTGATGATTTTCGTGTGCTATTGCACACCATTTTTTGGGTGATCGGGATCCGACGTCAAAAATGCCAAATTTGTTCGTGGACGTCCGTCAAGACATTGTCTATGCATACGGTTGGCCATCACGGCTTTTCTGGGCCATTTGGAAGGTCAAACGAGCCCCGGAGCGAGCATACGCCTCATTTTGACGATTTTCGTGTGCTATTGCACACTATTTTTTGGGTGATCGGGATTCCGACGTCAAAAATGCCAAATCTGTTCGTGGACGTCCGTCAAGACGTTGTCTATGCATACGGTTGGCCATCACGGCTTTTCTGGGCCATTTGGAAGGTCAAACGAGCCCCGGAGCGAGCATACGCCTCATTTTGACGATTTTCGTGTGCTATTGCACACCATTTTTTGGGTGATCGGGATTCCGACGTCAAAAATGCCAAATTTGTTCGTGGACGTCCTTCAAGACGTTGTCTATGCATACGGTTGGCCATCACGGCTTTTCTGGGCCATTTGGAAGGTCAAACGAGCCCCGGAGCGAGCGTACGCCTCATTTTGACGATTTTCGTGTGCTATTGCACACCATTTTTTGGGTGATCGGGATTCCGACGTCAAAAATGCCAAATTTGTTCGTGGACGTCCGTCAAGACGTTGTCTATGCATACGGTTGGCCATCACGGCTTTTCTGGGCCATTTGGAAGGTCAAACGAGCCCCGGAGCGAGCATACGCCTCATTTTGACGATTTTCGTGTGCTATTGCACACCATTTTTTGGGTGATCGGGATTCCGACGTCAAAAATGCCAAATTTGTTCGTGGACGTCCGTCAAGACGTTGTCTATGCATACGGTTGGCCATCACGGCTTTTCTGGGCCATTTGGAAGGTCAAACGAGCCCCGGAGCGAGCATACGCCTCATTTTGACGATTTTCGTGTGCTATTGCACACCATTTTTTGGGTGATCGGGATTCCGACGTCAAAAATGCCAAATTTGTTCGTGGACGTCCGTCAAGACGTTGTCTATGCATACGGTTGGCCATCACGGCTTTTCTGGGCCATTTGGAAGGTCAAACGAGCCCCGGAGCGAGCATACGCCTCATTTTGACGATTTTCGTGTGCTATTGCACACCATTTTTTGGGTGATCGGGATTCCGACGTCAAAAATGCCAAATTTGTTCGTGGACGTCCGTCAAGACGTTGTCTATGCATACGGTTGGCCGTCACGGCTTTTCTGGGCCATTTGGAAGGTCAAACGAGCCCCGGAGCGAGCATACGCCTCATTTTGACGATTTTTCGTGTGCTATTGCACACCATTTTTTGGGTGATCGGGATTCCGACGTGAAAAAATGCCAAATTTGTTCGTGGACGTCCGTCAAGACGTTGTCTATGCATACGGTTGGCCATCACGGCTTTTCTGGGCCATTTGGAAGGTCAAACAAGCCCCGGAGCGAGCATACGCCTCATTTTGACGATTTTCGTGTGCTATTGCACACCATTTTTTGGGTGATCGGGATTCCGACGTCAAAAATGCCAAATTTGTTCGTGGACGTCCGTCAAGATGTTGTCTATGCATACGGTTGGCCATCACGGCTTTTCTGGGCCATTTAGAAGGTCAAACGAGCCCTGGAGCGAGCATACGCCTCATTTTGACGATTTTCGTGTGCTATTGCACACCATTTTTTGGGTGATCGAGATTCCGACGTCAAAAATGCCAAATTTGTTCGTGGACGTCCGTCAAGACGTTGTCTATGCATACGGTTGGCCATCACGGCTTTTCTGGGCCATTTGGAAGGTCAAACGAGCCCCGGAGCGAGCATACACCTCATTTTGACGATTTTCGTGTGCTATTGCACACCATTTTTTGGGTGATCGGGATTCCGACGTCAAAAATGCCAAATTTGTTCGTGGACGTCCTTCAAGACGTTGTCTATGCATACGGTTGGCCATCACGGCTTTTCTTGGCCATTTGGAAGGTCAAACGAGCCCCGGAGCGAGCGTACGCCTCATTTTGACGATTTTCGTGTGCTATTGCACACCATTTTTTGGGTGATCGGGATTCCGACGTCAAAAATGCCAAATTTGTTCGTGGACGTCCGTCAAGACGTTGTCTATGCATACGGTTGGCCATCACGGCTTTTCTGGGCCATTTGGAAGGTCAAACGAGCCCCGGAGCGAGCATACGCCTCATTTTGACGATTTTCGTGTGCTATTGCACACCATTTTTTGGGTGATCGGGATTCCGACGTCAAAAATGCCAAATTTGTTCGTGGACGTCCGTCAAGACGTTGTCTATGCATACGGTTGGCCATCACGGCTTTTCTGGGCCATTTGGAAGGTCAAACGAGACCCGGAGCGAGCATACGCCTCATTTTGACGATTTTCGTGTGCTATTGCACACCATTTTTTGGGTGATCGGGATTCCGACGTCAAAAATGCCAAATTTGTTCGTGGACGTCCGTCAAGACGTTGTCTATGCATACGGTTGGCCATCACGGCTTTTCTGGGCCATTTGGAAGGTCAAACGAGCCCCGGAGCGAGCATATGCCCTCATTTTGACGATTTTCGTGTGCTATTGCACACCATTTTTTGGGTGATCGGGATTCCGACGTCAAAAATGCCAAATTTGTTCGTGGACGTCCGTCAAGACGTTGTCTATGCATACGGTTGGCCATCACGGCTTTTCTGGGCCATTTGGAAGGTCAAACGAGCCCCGAAGCGAGCATACGCCTCATTTTGACGATTTTCGTGTGCTATTGCACACCATTTTTTGGGTGATCGGGATTCCGACGTCAAAAATGCCAAATTTGTTCGTGGACGTCCGTCAAGACGTTGTCTATGCATACGGTTGGCCATCACGGCTTTTCTGGGCCATTTGGAAGGTCAAACGAGCCCCGGAGCGAGCATACGCCTCATTTTGACGATTTTCGTGTGCTATTGCACACCATTTTTTGGGTGATCGGGATTCCGACGTCAAAAATGCCAAATTTGTTCGTGGACGTCCGTCAAGACGTTGTCTATGCATACGGTTGGCCATCACGGCTTTTCTGGGCCATTTGGAAGGTCAAACGAGCCCCGGAGCGAGCATACGCCTCATTTTGACGATTTTCGTGTGCTATTGCACACCAATTTTTGGGTGATCGGGATTCCGACGTCAAAAATGCCAAATTTGTTCGTGGACGTCCGTCAAGACGTTGTCTATGCATACGGTTGGCCATCACGGCTTTTCTGGGCCATTTGGAAGGTCAAACGAGCCCCGGAGCGAGCATACGCCTCATTTTGACGATTTTCGTGTGCTATTGCACACCATTTTTTGGGTGATCGGGATTCCGACGTCAAAAATGCCAAATTTGTTCGTGGACGTCCGTCAAGACGTTGTCTATGCATAAGGTTGGCCATCACGGCTTTTCTGGGCCATTTGGAAGGTCAAACGAGCCCCGGAGCGAGCATACGCCTCATTTTGACGATTTTCGTGTGCTATTGCACACCATTTTTTGGGTGATCGGGATTCCGACGTCAAAAATGCCAAATTTGTTCGTGGACGTCCGTCAAGACGTTGTCTATGCATACGGTTGGCCATCACGGCTTTTCTGGGCCATTTGGAAGGTCAAACGAGCCCCGGAGCGAGCATACGCCTCATTTTGACGATTTTCGTGTGCTATTGCACACCATTTTTTGGGTGATCTGGATTCCGACGTCAAAAATGCCAAATTTGTTCGTGGACGTCCGTCAAGACGTTGTCTATGCATACGTTTTGCCATCACGACTTTTCTGGGCCATTTGGAAGGTCAAACGAGCCCCGGAGCGAGCATACGCCTCATTTTGACGATTTTCGTGTGCTATTGCACACCATTTTTTGGGTGATCGGGATTCCGACGTCAAAAATGCCAAATTTGTTCGTGGACGTCCGTCAAGACGTTGTCTATGCATACGGTTGGCCATCACGGCTTTTCTGGGCCATTTGGAAGGTCAAACGAGCCCCGGAGCGAGCATACGCCTCATTTTGACAATTTTCGTGTGCTATTGCACACCATTTTTTGGGTGATCGGGATTCCGACGTCAAAAATGCCAAATTTGTTCGTGGACGTCCGTCAAGACGTTGTCTATGCATACGGTTGGCCATCACGGCTTTTCTGGGCCATTTGGAAGGTCAAACGAGCCCCGGAGCGAGCATACGCCTCATTTTGACGATTTTCATGTGCTATTGCACACCATTTTTTGGGTGATCGGGATTCCGACGTCAAAAATGCCAAATTTGTTCGTGGACGTCCGTCAAGACGTTGTCTATGCATACGGTTGGCCATCACGGCTTTTCTGGGCCATTTGGAAGGTCAAACGAGCCCCGGAGTGAGCATACGCCTCATTTTGACGATTTTCGTGTGCTATTGCACACCATTTTTTGGGTGATCGGGATTCCGACGTCAAAAATGCCAAATTTGTTCGTGGACGTCCGTCAAGACGTTGTCTATGCATACGGTTGGCCGTCACGGCTTTTCTGGGCCATTTGGAAGGTCGAACGAGCCCCGGAGCGAGCATACGCCTCATTTTGACGATTTTCGTGTGCTATTGCACACCATTTTTTGGGTGATCGGGATTCCGACGTCAAAAATGCCAAATTTGTTCGTGGACGTCCGTCAAGACGTTGTCTATGCATACGTTTTGCCATCACGGCTTTTCTGGGCCATTTGGAAGGTCAAACGAGCCCCGGAGCGAGCATACGCCTCATTTTGACGATTTTCGTGTGCTATTGCACACCATTTTTTGGGTGATCGGGATTCCGACGTCAAAAATGCCAAATTTGTTCGTGGACGTTCGTCAAGACGTTGTCTATGCATACGGTTGGCCATCACAGCTTTTCTGGGCCATTTGGAAGGTCAAACGAGCCCCGGAGCGAGCATACCCCTCATTTTGACGATTTTCGTGTGCTATTGCACACCATTTTTTGGGTGATCGGGATTCCGACGTCAAAAATGCCAAATTTGTTCGTGGACGTCCGTCAAGACGTTGTCTATGCATACGGTTGGCCATCACGGCTTTTCTGGGCCATTTGGAAGGTCAAACGAGCCCCGGAGCGAGCATACGCCTCATTTTGACGATTTTCGTGTGCTATTGCACACCATTTTTTGGGTGATCGGGATTCCGACGTCAAAAATTCCAAATTTGTTCGTGGACGTCCGTCAAGACGTTGTCTATGCATACGGTTGGCCATCACAGCTTTTCTGGGCCATTTGGAAGGTCAAACGAGCCCCGGAGCGAGCGTACGCCTCATTTTGACGATTTTCGTGTGCTATTGCACACCATTTTTTGGGTGATCGGGATTCCGACGTCAAAAATGCCAAATTTGTTCGTGGACGTCCGTCAAGACGTTGTCTATGCATACGGTTGGCCATCACGGCTTTTCTGGGCCATTTGGAAGGTCAAACGAGCCCCGGAGCGAGCATACGCCTCATTTTGACGATTTTCGTGTGCTATTGCACACCATTTTTTGGGTGATCGGGATTCCGACGTCAAAAATGCCAAATTTGTTCGTGGACGTCCGTCAAGACGTTGTCTATGCATACGGTTGGCCATCATGGCTTTTCTGGGCCATTTGGAAGGTCAAACGAGCCCCGGAGCGAGCATACGCCTCATTTTGACGATTTTCGTGTGCTATTGCACACCATTTTTTGGGTGATCGGGATTCCGATGTCAAAAATGCCAAATTTGTTCGTGGACGTCCGTCAAGACGTTGTCTATGCATACGGTTGGCCATCACGGCTTTTCTGGGCCATTTGGAAGGTCAAACGAGCCCCGGAGCGAGCATACGCCTCATTTTGACGATTTTCGTGTGCTATTGCACACCATTTTTTGGCTGATCGGGATTCCGACGTCAAAAATGCCAAATTTGTTCGTGGACGTCCGTCAAGACGTTGTCTATGCATACGGTTGGCCATCACGGCTTTTCTGGCCATTTGGAAGGTCAAACGAGCCCCGGAGCGAGCATACGCCTCATTTTGACGATTTTCGTGTGCTATTGCACACCATTTTTTGGGTGATCGGGATTCCGACGTCAAAAATGCCAAATTTGTTCGTGGACGTCCGTCAAGACGTTGTCTATGCATACGGTTGGCCATCACGGCTTTTCTGGGCCATTTGGAAGGTCAAACGAGCCCCGGAGCGAGCATACGCCTCATTTTGACGATTTTCGTGTGCTATTGCACACCATTTTTTGGGTGATCGGGATTCCGACGTCAAAAATGCCAAATTTGTTCGTGGACGTCCTTCAAGACGTTGTCTATGCATACGGTTGGCCATCACGGCTTTTCTGGGCCATTTGAAGGTCAAACGAGCCCCGGAGCGAGCGTACGCCTCATTTTGACGATTTTCGTGTGCTATTGCACACCATTTTTTGGGTGATCGGGATTCCGACGTCAAAAATGCAAAATTTGTTCATGGACGTCCGTCAAGACGTTGTCTATGCATACGGTTGGCCATCACGGCTTTTCTGGGCCATTTGGAAGGTCAAACGAGCGCCGGAGCGAGCATACGCCTCATTTTGACGATTTTCGTGTGCTATTGCACACCATTTTTTGGGTGATCGGGATTCCGACGTCAAAAATGCCAAATTTGTTCGTGGACGTCCGTCAAGACGTTGTCTATGCATACGGTTGGCCATCACGGCTTTTCTGGGCCATTTGGAAGGTCAAACGAGCCCCGGAGCGAGCATACGCCTCATTTTGACGATTTTCGTGTGCTATTGCACACCATTTTTTGGGTGATCGGGATTCCGACGTCAAAAATGCCAAATTTGTTCGTGGACGTCCTTCAAGACGTTGTCTATGCATACGGTTGGCCATCACGGCTTTTCTGGGCCATTTGGAAGGTCAAACGAGCCCCGGAGCGAGCGTACGCCTCATTTTGACGATTTTCGTGTGCTATTGCACACCATTTTTTGGGTGATCGGGATTCCGACGTCAAAAATGCCAAATTTGTTCGTGGACGTCCGTCAAGACGTTGTCTATGCATACGGTTGGCCATCACGGCTTTTCTGGGCCATTTGGAAGGTCAAACGAGCCCCGGAGCGAGCATACGCCTCATTTTGACGATTTTCGTGTGCTATTGCACACCATTTTTTGGGTGATCGGGATTCCGACGTCAAAAATGCCAAATTTGTTCGTGGACGTCCGTCAAGACGTTGTCTATGCATACGGTTGGCCATCACGGCTTTTCTGGGCCATTTGGAAGGTCAAACGAGCCCCGGAGCGAGCATACGCCTCATTTTGACGATTTTCGTGTGCTATTGCACACCATTTTTTGGGTGATCAGGATTCCGACGTCAAAAATGCCAAATTTGTTCGTGGACGTCCGTCAAGACGTTGTCTATGCATACGGTTGGCCATCACGGCTTTTTTGGGCCATTTGGAAGGTCAAACGAGCCCCGGAGCGAGCGTACGCCTCATTTTGACGATTTTCGTGTGCTATTGCACACCATTTTTTGGGTGATCGGGATTCCGACGTCAAAAATGCCAAATTTGTTCGTGGACGTCCGTCAAGACGTTGTCTATGCATACGGTTGGCCATCACGGCTTTTCTGGGCCATTTGGAAGGTCAAACGAGCCCCGGAGCGAGCATACGCCTCATTTTGACGATTTTCGTATGCTATTGCACACCATTTTTTGGGTGATCGGGATTCCGACGTCAAAAATGCCAAATTTGTTCGTGGACGTTCTTCAAGACGTTGTCTATGCATACGGTAGGCCATCACGGCTTTTCTGGGCCATTTGGAAGGTCAAACGAGCCCCGGAGCGAGCGTACGCCTCATTTTGACGATTTTCGTGTGCTATTGCACACCATTTTTTGGGTGATCGGGATTCCGACGTCAAAAATGCAAAATTTGTTCGTGGACGTCCGTCAAGACGTTGTCTATGCATACGGTTGGCCATCACGGCTTTTCTGGGCCATTTGGAAGGTCAAACGAGCCCCGGAGCGAGCATACGCCTCATTTTGACGATTTTCGTGTGCTATTGCACACCATTTTTTGGGTGATCGGGATTCCGACGTAAAAAATGTTAAATTTGTTCGTGGACGTCCGTCAAGACGTTGTCTATGCAAACGGTTGGCCATCACGGCTTTTCTGGGCCATTTGGAAGGTCAAACAAGCCCCGGAGCGAGCATACGCCTCATTTTGACGATTTTCGTGTGCTATTGCACACCATTTTTTGGGTGATCGGGATTCCGACGTCAAAAATGCCAAATTTGTTCGTGGACGTCCGTCAAGACGTTGTCTATGCATACGGTTGGCCATCACGGCTTTTTTGGGCCATTTGGAAGGTCAAACGAGCCCCGGAGCGAGCGTACGCCTCATTTTGACGATTTTCGTGTGCTATTGCACACCATTTTTTGGGTGATCGGGATTCCGACGTCAAAAATGCCAAATTTGTTCGTGGACGTCCGTCAAGACGTTGTCTATGCATACGTTTTGCCATCACGGCTTTTCTGGGCCATTTGGAAGGTCAAACGAGCCCCGAAGCGAGCATACGCCTCATTTTGACGATTTTCGTGTGCTATTGCACACCATTTTTTGGGTGATCGGGATTCCGACGTCAAAAATGCCAAATTTGTTCGTGGACGTCCGTCAAGACGTTGTCTATGCATACGGTTGGCCATCACGGCTTTTCTGGGCCATTTGGAAGGTCAAACGAGCCCCGGAGCGAGCATACGCCTCATTTTGACGATTTTCGTGTGCTATTGCACACCATTTTTTGGGTGATCGGGATTCCGACGTCAAAAATGCCAAATTTGTTCGTGGACGTCCGTCAAGACGTTGTCTATGCATACGGTTGGCCATCACGGCTTTTCTGGGCCATTTGGAAGGTCAAACGAGCCCCGGAGCGAGCATACGCCTCATTTTGACGATTTTCGTGTGCTATTGCACACCATTTTTTGGGTGATCGGGATTCCGACGTCAAAAATGCCAAATTTGTTCGTGGACGTCCGTCAAGACGTTGTCTATGCATACGGTTGGCCATCACGGCTTTTCTGGGCCATTTGGAAGGTCAAACGAGCCCCGGAGCGAGCATACGCCTCATTTTGACGATTTTCGTGTGCTATTGCACACCATTTTTTGGGTGATCGGGATTCCGACGTCAAAAATGCCAAATTTGTTCGTGGACGTCCGTCAAGACGTTGTCTATGCATACGGTTGGCCATCACGGCTTTTCTGGGCCATTTGGAAGGTCAAACGAGCCCCGGAGCGAGCATACGCCTCATTTTGACGATTTTCGTGTGCTATTGCACACCATTTTTTGGGTGATCTGGATTCCGACGTCAAAAATGCCAAATTTGTTCGTGGACGTCCGTCAAGACGTTGTCTATGCATACGTTTTGCCATCACGACTTTTCTGGGCCATTTGGAAGGTCAAACGAGCCCCGGAGCGAGCATACGCCTCATTTTGACGATTTTCGTGTGCTATTGCACACCATTTTTTGGGTGATCGGGATTCCGACGTCAAAAATGCCAAATTTGTTCGTGGACGTCCGTCAAGACGTTGTCTATGCATACGGTTGGCCATCACGGCTTTTCTGGGCCATTTGGAAGGTCAAACGAGCCCCGGAGCGAGCATACGCCTCATTTTGACAATTTTCGTGTGCTATTGCACACCATTTTTTGGGTGATCGGGATCCCGACGTCAAAAATGCCAAATTTGCTCGTGGACGTCCGTCAAGACGTTGTCTATGCATACGGTTGGCCATCACGGCTTTTCTGGGCCATTTGGAAGGTCAAACGAGCCCCGGAGCGAGCATACGCCTCATTTTGACGATTTTCATGTGCTATTGCACACCATTTTTTGGGTGATCGGGATTCCGACGTCAAAAATGCCAAATTTGTTCGTGGACGTCCGTCAAGACGTTGTCTATGCATACGGTTGGCCATCACGGCTTTTCTGGGCCATTTGGAAGGTCAAACGAGCCCCGGAGTGAGCATACGCCTCATTTTGACGATTTTCGTGTGCTATTGCACACCATTTTTTGGGTGATCGGGATTCCGACGTCAAAAATTCCAAATTTGTTCGTGGACGTCCGTCAAGACGTTGTCTATGCATACGGTTGGCCATCACGGCTTTTCTGGGCCATTTGGAAGGTCGAACGAGCCCCGGAGCGAGCATACTCCTCATTTTGACGATTTTCGTGTGCTATTGCACACCATTTTTTGGGTGATCGGGATTCCGACGTCAAAAATGCCAAATTTGTTCGTGGACGTCCGTCAAGACGTTGTCTATGCATACGTTTTGCCATCACGGCTTTTCTGGGCCATTTGGAAGGTCAAACGAGCCCCGGAGCGAGCATACGCCTCATTTTGACGATTTTCGTGTGCTATTGCACACCATTTTTTGGGTGATCGGGATTCCGACGTCAAAAATGCCAAATTTGTTCGTGGACGTTCGTCAAGACGTTGTCTATGCATACGGTTGGCCATCACAGCTTTTCTGGGCCATTTGGAAGGTCAAACGAGCCCCGGAGCGAGCATACGCCTCATTTTGACGATTTTCGTGTGCTATTGCACACCATTTTTTGGGTGATCGGGATTCCGACGTCAAAAATGCCAAATTTGTTCGTGGACGTCCATCAAGACGTTGTCTATGCATACGGTTGGCCATCACGGCTTTTCTGGGCCATTTGGAAGGTCAAACGAGCCCCGGAGCGAGCATACGCCTCATTTTGACGATTTTCGTGTGCTATTGCACACCATTTTTTGGGTGATCGGGATTCCGACGTCAAAAATTCCAAATTTGTTCGTGGACGTCCGTCAAGACGTTGTCTATGCATACGGTTGGCCATCACAGCTTTTCTGGGCCATTTGGAAGGTCAAACGAGCCCCGGAGCAAGCATACGCCTCATTTTGACGATTTTCGTGTGCTATTGCACACCATTTTTTGGGTGATCGGGATTCCGACGTCAAAAATGCCAAATTTGTTCGTGGACGTCCGTCAAGACGTTGTCTATGCATACGGTTGGCCATCACGGCTTTTCTGGGCCATTTGGAAGGTCAAACGAGCCCCGGAGCGAGCATACGCCTCATTTTGACGATTTTCGTGTGCTATTGCACACCATTTTTTGGGTGATCGGGATTCCGACGTAAAAAATGCCAAATTTGTTCGTGGACGTCCGTCAAGACGTTGTCTATGCATACGGTTGGCCATCACGGCTTTTCTGGGCCATTTGGAAGGTCAAACAAGCCCCGGAGCGAGCATACGCCTCATTTTGACGATTTTCGTGTGCTATTGCACACCATTTTTTGGGTGATCGGGATTCCGACGTCAAAAATGCCAAATTTGTTCGTGGACGTCCGTCAAGACGTTGTCTATGCATACGGTTGGCCATCACGGCTTTTTTGGGCCATTTGGAAGGTCAAACAAGCCCCGGAGCGAGCGTACGCCTCATTTTGACGATTTTCGTGTGCTATTGCACACCATTTTTTGGGTGATCGGGATTCCGACGTCAAAAATGCCAAATTTGTTCGTGGACGTCCGTCAAGACGTTTTCTATGCATACGGTTGGCCATCACGGCTTTTCTGGGCCATTTGGAAGGTCAAACGAGCCCCGGAGCGAGCATACGCCTCATTTTGACGATTTTCGTGTGCTATTGCACACCATTTTTTGGGTGATCGGGATTCCGACGTCAAAAATGCCAAATTTGTTCGTGGACGTCCGTCAAGACGTTGTCTATGCATACGGTTGGCCATCACGGCTTTTCTGGGCCATTTGGAAGGTCAAACGAGCCCCGGAGCGAGCATACGCCTCATTTTGACGATTTTCGTGTGCTATTGCACACCATTTTTTGGGTGATCGGGATTCCGACGTCAAAAATGCCAAATTTGTTCGTGGACGTCCGTCAAGACGTTGTCTATGCATACGGTTGGCCATCACGGCTTTTCTGGGCCATTTGGAAGGTCAAACGAGCCCCGGAGCGAGCATACGCCTCATTTTGACGATTTTCGTGTGCTATTGCACACCATTTTTTGGGTGATCGGGATTCCGACGTCAAAAATGCCAAATTTGTTCGTGGACGTCCGTCAAGACGTTGTCTATGCATACGGTTGGCCATCACGGCTTTTCTGGGCCATTTGGAAGGTCAAACGAGCCCCGGAGCGAGCATACGCCTCATTTTGACGATTTTCGTGTGCTATTGCACACCATTTTTTGGGTGATCGGGATTCCGACGTCAAAAATGCCAAATTTGTTCGTGGACGTTCTTCAAGACGTTGTCTATGCATACGGTAGGCCATCACGGCTTTTCTGGGCCATTTGGAAGGTCAAACGAGCCCCGGAGCGAGCGTACGCCTCATTTTGACGATTTTCGTGTGCTATTGCACACCATTTTTTGGGTGATCGGGATTCCGACGTCAAAAATGCAAAATTTGTTCATGGACGTCCGTCAAGACGTTGTCTATGCATACGGTTGGCCATCACGGCTTTTCTGGGCCATTTGGAAGGTCAAACGAGCCCCGGAGCGAGCATACGCCTCATTTTGACGATTTTCGTGTGCTATTGCACACCATTTTTTGGGTGATCGGGATTCCGACGTAAAAAATGCCAAATTTGTTCGTGGACGTCCGTCAAGACGTTGTCTATGCATACGGTTGGCCATCACGGCTTTTCTGGGCCATTTGGAAGGTCAAACAAGCCCCGGAGCGAGCATACGCCTCATTTTGACGATTTTCGTGTGCTATTGCACACCATTTTTTGGGTGATCGGGATTCCGACATCAAAAATGCCAAATTTGTTCGTGGACGTCCGTCAAGACGTTGTCTATGCATACGGTTGGCCATCACGGCTTTTTTGGGCCATTTGGAAGGTCAAACGAGCCCCGGAGCGAGCGTACGCCTCATTTTGACGATTTTCGTGTGCTATTGCACACCATTTTTTGGGTGATCGGGATTCCGACGTCAAAAATGCCAAATTTGTTCGTGGACGTCCGTCAAGACGTTGTCTATGCATACGGTTGGCCATCACGGCTTTTCTGGGCCATTTGGAAGGTCAAACGAGCCCCGGAGCGAGCATACGCCTCATTTTGACGATTTTCGTGTGCTATTGCACACCATTTTTTGGGTGATCGGGATTCCGACGTCAAAAATGCCAAATTTGTTCGTGGACGTCCGTCAAGACGTTGTCTATGCATACGGTTGGCCATCACGGCTTTTCTGGGCCATTTGGAAGGTCAAACAAGCCCCGGAGCGAGCATACGCCTCATTTTGACGATTTTCGTGTGCTATTGCACACCATTTTTTGGGTGATCGGGATTCCGACGTCAAAAATGCCAAATTTGTTCGTGGACGTCCGTCAAGACGTTGTCTATGCATACGGTTGGCCATCACGGCTTTTCTGGGCCATTTGGAAGGTCAAACGAGCCCCGGAGCGAGCGTACGCCTCATTTTGACGATTTTCGTGTGCTATTGCACACCATTTTTTGGGTGATCGGGATTCCGACGTCAAAAATGCCAAATTTGTTCGTGGACGTCCGTCAAGACGTTGTCTATGCATACGGTTGGCCATCACGGCTTTTCTGGGCCATTTGGAAGGTCAAACGAGCCCCGGAGCGAGCATACGCCTCATTTTGACGATTTTCGTGTGCTATTGCACACCATTTTTTGGGTGATCGGGATTCCGACGTCAAAAATGCCAAATTTGTTCGTGGACGTCCGTCAAGACGTTGTCTATGCATACGGTTGGCCATCACGGCTTTTCTGGGCCATTTGGAAGGTCAAACAAGCCCCGGAGCGAGCATACGCCTCATTTTGACGATTTTCGTGTGCTATTGCACACCATTTTTTGGGTGATCGGGATTCCGACGTCAAAAATGCCAAATTTGTTCGTGGACGTCCGTCAAGACGTTGTCTATGCATACGGTTGGCCATCACGGCTTTTCTGGGCCATTTGGAAGGTCAAACGAGCCCCGGAGCGAGCGCACGCCTTATTTTGACGATTTTCGTGTGCTATTGCACACCATTTTTTGGGTGATCGGGATTCCGACGTCAAAAATGCCAAATTTGTTCGTGGACGTCCGTCAAGACGTTGTCTATGCATACGGTTGGCCATCACGGCTTTTCTGGGCCATTTGGAAGGTCAAACGAGCCCCGGAGCGAGCATACGCCTCATTTTGACGATTTTCGTGTGCTATTGCACACCATTTTTTGGGTGATCGGGATTCCGACGTCAAAAATGCCAAATTTGTTCGTGGACGTCCGTCAAGACGTTGTCTATGCATACGGTTGGCCATCACGGCTTTTCTGGGCCATTTGGAAGGTCAAACGAGCCCCGGAGCGAGCATACGCCTCATTTTGACGATTTTCGTGTGCTATTGCACACCATTTTTTGGGTGATCGGGATTCCGACATCAAAAATGCCAAATTTGTTCGTGGACGTCCGTCAAGACGTTGTCTATGCATACGGTTGGCCATCACGGCTTTTCTGGGCCATTTGGAAGGTCAAACGAGCCCCGGAGCGAGCATACGCCTCATTTTGACGATTTTCGTGTGCTATTGCACACCATTTTTTGGGTGATCAATATTCCGACGTCAAAAATGCCAAAATTGTTCGTGGACGTCCGTCAAGACGTTGTCTATGCATACGGTTGGCCATCACGGCTTTTCTGGGCCATTTGGAAGGTCAAACGAGCCCCGGAGCGAGCATACGCCTCATTTTGACGATTTTCGTGTGCTATTGCACACCATTTTTTGGGTGATCGGGATTCCGACGTCAAAAATGCCAAATTTGTTCGTGGACGTCCGTCAAGACGTTGTCTATGCATACGGTTGGCCATCACGGCTTTTCTGGGCCATTTGGAAGGTCAAACGAGCCCCGGAGCGAGCATACGCCTCATTTTGACGATTTTCGTGTGCTATTGCACACCATTTTTTGGGTGATCGGGATTCCGATGTCAAAAATGCCAAATTTGTTCGTGGACGTCCGCCAAGACGTTGTCTATGCATACGGTTGGCCATCACGGCTTTTCTGGGCCATTTGGCAGGTCAAACGAGCCCCGGAGCGAGCATACGCCTCATTTTGACGATTTTCGTGTGCTATTGCACACCATTTTTTGGGTGATTGGGATTCCAACGTCAAAAATGCCAAATTTGTTCGTGGACGTCCGTCAAGACGTTGTCTATGCATACGGTTGGCCATCACGGCTTTTCTTGGCCATTTGGAAGGTCAAACGAGCCCCGGAGCGAGCATACGCCTCATTTTGACGATTTTCGTGTGCTATTGCACACCATTTTTTGGGTGATCGGGATTCCGACGTCAAAAATGCCAAATTTGTTCGTGGACGTCCGTCAAGACGTTGTCTATGCATACGGTTGGCCATCACGGCTTTTCTGGGCCATTTGGCAGGTCAAACAAGCCCCGGAGCGAGCATACGCCTCATTTTGACGATTTTCGTGTGCTATTGCACACCATTTTTTGGGTGATCGGGATTCCGACGTCAAAAATGCCAAATTTATTCGTGGACGTCCGTCAAGACGTTGTCTATGCATACGGTTGGCCATCACGGCTTTTCTGGGCCATTTGGAAGGTCAAACGAGCCCCGGAGCGAGCATACGCCTCATTTTGACGATTTTCGTGTGCTATTGCACACCATTTTTTGGGTGATCGGGATTCCGACGTCAAAAATGCCAAATTTGTTCGTGGACGTCCGTCAAGACGTTGTCTGTGCATACGGTTGGCCATCACGGCTTTTCTGGGCCATTTGGAAGGTCAAACGAGCCCCGGAGCGAGCATACGCCTCATTTTGACGATTTTCGTGTGCTATTGCACACCATTTTTTGGGTGATCGGGATTCTGACGTCAAAAATGCAAAATTTGTTCGTGGACGTCCGTCAAGACGTTGTCTATGCATACGGTTGGCCATCACGGCTTTTCTGGGCCATTTGGAAGGTCAAACGAGCCCCGGAGCGAGCATACGCCTCATTTTGACGATTTTCGTGTGCTATTGCACACCATTTTTTGGGTGATCGGGATTCCGACGTCAAAAATGCCAAATTTGTTCGTGGACGTCCGTCAAGACGTTGTCTATGCATACGGTTGGCCATCACGGCTTTTCTGGGCCATTTGGAAGGTCAAACGAGCCCCGGAGCGAGCATACGCCTCATTTTGACGATTTTCGTGTGCTATTGCACACCATTTTTTGGGTGATCGGGATTCCGACGTCAAAAATGCCAAATTTGTTCGTGGACGTCCGTCAAGACGTTGTCTATGCATACGGTTGGCCATCACGGCTTTTCTGGGCCATTTGGAAGGTCAAACGAGCCCCGGAGCGAGCATACGCCTCATTTTGACGATTTTCGTGTGCTATTGCACACCATTTTTTGGGTGATCGGGATTCCGACGTCAAAAATGCCAAATTTGTTCGTGGACGTCCGTCAAGACGTTGTCTATGCATACGGTTGGCCATCACGGCTTTTCTGGGCCATTTGGAAGGTCAAACGAGCCCCGGAGCGAGCATACGCCTCATTTTGACGATTTTCGTGTGCTATTGCACACCATTTTTTGGGTGATCGGGATTCCGACGTCAAAAATGCCAAATTTGTTCGTGGACGTCCGTCAAGACGTTGTCTATGCATACGGTTGGCCATCACGGCTTTTCTGGGCCATTTGGAAGGTCAAACGAGCCCCGGAGCGAGCATACGCCTCATTTTGACGATTTTTGTGTGCTATTGCTCACCATTTTTTGGGTGATCGGGATTCCGACGTCAAAAATGCCAAATTTGTTCGTGGACATCCGTCAAGACGTTGTCTATGCATACGGTTGGCCATCACGGCTTTTCTGGGCCATTTGGAAGGTCAAACGAGCCCCGGAGCGAGCATACGCCTCATTTTGACGATTTTCGTGTGCTATTGCACACCATTTTTTGGGTGATCGGGATTCCGACGTCAAAAATGCAAAATTTGTTCGTGGACGTCCGTCAAGACGTTGTCTATGCATACGGTTGGCCATCACGGCTTTTCTGGGCCATTTGGAAGGTCAAACGAGCCCCGGAGCGAGCATACGCCTCATTTTGACGATTTTCGCGTGCTATTGCACACCATTTTTTGAGTGATCGGGATTCCGATGTCAAAAATGCCAAATTTGTTCGTGGACGTCCGTCAAGACGTTGTCTATGCATACGGTTGGCCATCACGGCTTTTCTGGGCCATTTGGAAGGTCAAACGAGCCCCGGAGCGAGCATACGCCTCATTTTGATGATTTTCGTGTGCTATTGCACACCATTTTTTGGGTGATCGGGATTCCGACGTCAAAAATGCCAAATTTGTTCGTGGACGTCCGTCAAGACATTGTCTATGCATACGGTTGGCCATCCATTTGGAAGGTCAAACGAGCCCCGGAGCGAGCATACGCCTTATTTTGACGATTTTCGTGTGCTATTGCACACCATTTCTTGGGTGATCGGGATTCCGACGTCAAAAATGCCAAATTTGTTCGTGGACGTCCGTCAAGACATTGTCTATGCATACGGTTGGCCATCACGGCTTTTCTGGGCCATTTGGAAGGTCAAACGAGCCCCGGAGCGAGCATTCGCCTCATTTTGACGATTTTCGTGTGCTATTGCACACCATTTTTTGGGTGATCGGGATTCCGACGTCAAAAATGCCAAATTTGTTCGTGGACGTCCGTCAAGACGTTGTCTATGCATACGGTTGGCCATCACGGCTTTTCTGGGCCATTTGGAAGGTCAAACGAGCCCCGGAGCGAGCATACGCCTCATTTTGACGATTTTCGTGTGCTATTGCACACCATTTTTTGGGTGATCGGGATTCCGACGTCAAAAATGCCAAATTTGTTCGTGGACGTCCGTCAAGACGTTGTCTATGCATACGGTTGGCCATCATGGCTTTTCTGGGCCATTTGGAAGGTCAAACGAGCCCCGGAGCGAGCATACGCCTCATTTTGACGATTTTCGTGTGCTATTGCACACCATTTTTTGGGTGATCGGGATTCCGACGTCAAAAATGCCAAATTTGTTCGTGGACGTCCGTCAAGACGTTGTCTATGCATACGGTTGGCCATCACGGCTTTTCTGGGCCATTTGGAAGGTCAAACGAGCCCCGAAGCGAGCATACGCCTCATTTTGACGATTTTCGTGTACTATTGCACACCAATTTTTGGGTGATCGGGATTCCGACGTCAAAAATGCCAAATTTGTTCGTGGACGTCCGTCAAGACGTTGTCTATGCATACGGTTGGCCATCACGGCTTTTCTGGGCCATTTGGAAGGTCAAACGAGCCCCGGAGCGAGCATACGCCTCATTTTGACGATTTTCGTGTGCTATTGCACACCATTTTTTGGGTGATCGGGATTCCGACGTCAAAAATGCCAAATTTGTTCATGGACGTCCGTCAAGACGTTGTCTATGCATACGGTTGTCCATCACGGCTTTTCTGGGCCATTTGGAAGGTCAAACGAGCCCCGGAGAGAGCATACGCCTCATTTTGACGATTTTCGTGTGCTATTGCACACCATTTCTTGGGTGATCGGGATTCCGACGTCAAAAATGCCAAATTTGTTCGTGGACGTCCGTCAAGACATTGTCTATGCATACGGTTGGCCATCACGGCTTTTCTGGGCCATTTGGAAGGTCAAACGAGCCCCGGAGCGAGCATTCGCCTCATTTTGACGATTTTCGTGTGCTATTGCACACCATTTTTTGGGTGATCGGGATTCCGACGTCAAAAATGCCAAATTTGTTCGTGGACGTCCGTCAAGACGTTGTCTATGCATACGGTTGGCCATCACGGCTTTTCTGGGCCATTTGGAAGGTCAAACGAGCCCCGGAGCGAGCATACGCCTCATTTTGACGATTATCGTGTGCTATTGCACACCATTTTTTGGGTGATCGGGATTCCGACGTCAAAAATGCCAAATTTGTTCGTGGACGTCCGTCAAGACGTTGTCTATGCATACGGTTGGCCATCATGGCTTTTCTGGGCCATTTGGAAGGTCAAACGAGCCCCGGAGCGAGCATACGCCTCATTTTGACGATTTTCGTGTGCTATTGCACACCATTTTTTGGGTGATCGGGATTCCGACGTCAAAAATGCTAAATTTGTTCGTGGACGTCCGTCAAGACGTTGTCTATGCATACGGTTGGCCATCACAGCTTTTCTGGGCCATTTGGAAGGTCAAACGAGCCCCGAAGCGAGCATACGCCTCATTTTGACGATTTTCGTGTGCTATTGCACACCATTTTTTGGGTGATCGGGATTCCGACGTCAAAAATGCCAAATTTGTTCGTGGACGTCCGTCAAGACGTTGTCTATGCATACGGTTGGCCATCACGGCTTTTCTGGGCCATTTGGAAGGTCAAACGAACCTCGGAGCGAGCATACGCCTCATTTTGACGATTTTCGTGTGCTATTGCACACCATTTTTTGGGTGATCGGGATTTCGACGTCAAAAATGCCAAATTTGTTCATGGACGTCCGTCAAGACGTTGTCTATGCATACGGTTGTCCATCACGGCTTTTCTGGGCCATTTGGAAGGTATAACGAGCCCCGGAGCGAGCATACGCCTCATTTTGACGATTTTCGTGTGCTATTGCACACCATTTTTTGGGTGATCGAGATTCCGACGTCAAAAATGCCAAATTTGTTCGTGGACGTCCGTCAAGACGTTGTCTATGCATACGGTTGGCCATCACGGCTTTTCTGGGCCATTTGGAAGGTCAAACGAGCCCCGGAGCGAGCATACGCCTCATTTTGACGATTTTCGTGTGCTATTGCACACCATTTTTTGGGTGATCGGGATTCCGACGTCAAAAATGCCAAATTTGTTCGTGGACGTCCGTCAAGACGTTGTCTATGCATACGGTTGGCCATCACGGCTTTTCTGGGCCATTTGGAAGGTCAAACGAGCCCCGGGCGAGCATACGCCTCATTTTGACGATTTTCGTGTGCTATTGCACACCATTTTTTGGGTGATCAGGATTCCGACGTCAAAAATGCCAAATTTGTTCGTGGACGTCCGTCAAGACGTTGTCTATGCATACGGTTGGCCATCACGGCTTTTCTGGGCCATTTGGAAGGTCAAACGAGCCCCGGAGCGAGCATACGCCTCATTTTGACGATTTTCGTGTGCTATTGCACACCATTTTTTGGGTGATCGGGATTCCGACGTCAAAAATGCCAAATTTGTTCGTGGACATCCGTCAAGACGTTGTCTATGCATACGGTTGGCCATCACGGCTTTTCTGGGCCATTTGGAAGGTCAAACGAGCCCCGGAGCGAGCATACGCCTCATTTTGACGATTTTCATGTGCTATTGCACACCATTTTTTGGGTGATCGGGATTCCGACGTCAAAAATGCTAAATTTGTTCGTTGACGTCCGTCAAGACGTTGTCTATGCATACGGTTGGCCATCACGGCTTTTCTGGGCCATTTGGAAGGTCAAACGAGCCCCGGAGCGAGCATACGCCTCATTTTGACGATTTTCGTGTGCTATTGCACACCATTTTTTGGGTGATCGGGATTCCGATGTCAAAAATGCCAAATTTGTTCGTGGACGTCCGTCAAGACGTTGTCTATGCATACGGTTGGCCATCACGGCTTTTCTGGGCCATTTGGAAGGTCAAACGAGCCCCGGAGCGAGCATACGCCTCATTTTGACGATTTTCGTGTGCTATTGCACACCATTTTTTGGGTGATCGGGATTCCGACGTCAAAAATGCCAAATTTGTTCGTGGACGTCCGTCAAGACATTGTCTATGCATACGGTTGGCCATCCATTTGGAAGGTCAAACGAGCCCCGGAGCGAGCATACGCCTGATTTTGACGATTTTCGTGTGCTATTGCACACCATTTCTTGGGTGATCGGGATTCCGACGTCAAAAATGCCAAATTTGTTCGTGGACGTCCGTCAAGACATTGTCTATGCATACGGTTGGCCATCACGGCTTTTCTGGGCCATTTGGAAGGTCAAACGAGCCCCGGAGCGAGCATTCGCCTCATTTTGACGATTTTCGTGTGCTATTGCACACCATTTTTTGGGTGATCGGGATTCCGACGTCAAAAATGCCAAATTTGTTCGTGGACGTCCGTCAAGACGTTGTCTATGCATACGGTTGGCCATCACGGCTTTTCTGGGCCATTTGGAAGGTCAAACGAGCCCCGGAGCGAGCATACGCCTCATTTTGACGATTTTCGTGTGCTATTGCACACCATTTTTTGGGTGATCGGGATTCCGACGTCAAAAATGCCAAATTTGTTCGTGGACGTCCGTCAAGACGTTGTCTATGCATACGGTTGGCCATCATGGCTTTTCTGGGCCATTTGGAAGGTCAAACGAGCCCCGGAGCGAGCATACGCCTCATTTTGACGATTTTCGTGTGCTATTGCACACCATTTTTTGGGTGATCGGGATTCCGACGTCAAAAATGCCAAATTTGTTCGTGGACGTCCGTCAAGACGTTGTCTATGCATACGGTTGGCCATCACGGCTTTTCTGGGCCATTTGGAAGGTCAAACGAGCCCCGAAGCGAGCATACGCCTCATTTTGACGATTTTCGTGTGCTATTGCACACCATTTTTTGGGTGATCGGGATTCCGACGTCAAAAATGCCAAATTTGTTCGTGGACGTCCGTCAAGACGTTGTCTATGCATACGGTTGGCCATCACGGCTTTTCTGGGCCATTTGGAAGGTCAAACGAGCCCCGGAGCGAGCATACGCCTCATTTTGACGATTTTCGTGTGCTATTGCACACCATTTTTTGGGTGATCGGGATTCCGACGTCAAAAATGCCAAATTTGTTCATGGACGTCCGTCAAGACGTTGTCTATGCATACGGTTGTCCATCACGGCTTTTCTGGGCCATTTGGAAGGTCAAACGAGCCCCGGAGCGAGCATACGCCTCATTTTGACGATTTTCGTGTGCTATTGCACACCATTTTTTGTGTGATCGAGATTCCGACGTCAAAAATGCCAAATTTGTTCGTGGACGTCCGTCAAGACGTTGTCTATACATACGGTTGGCCATCACGGCTTTTCTGGGCCATTTGGAAGGTCAAACGAGCCCCGGAGCGAGCATACGCCTCATTTTGACGATTTTCGTGTGCTATTGCACACCATTTTTTGGGTGATCGGGATTCCGACGTCAAAAATGCCAAATTTGTTCGTGGACGTCCGTCAAGACGTTGTCTATGCATACGGTTGGCCATCACGGCTTTTCTGGGCCATTTGGAAGGTCAAACGAGCCCCGGAGCGAGCATACGCCTCATTTTGACGATTTTCGTGTGCTATTGCACACCATTTTTTGGGTGATCGGGATTCCGACGTCAAAAATGCCAAATTTGTTCGTGGACGTCCATCAAGACGTTGTCTATGCATACGGTTGGCCATCACGGCTTTTCTGGGCCATTTGGAAGGTTAAACGAGCCCCGGAGCGAGCATACGCCTCATTTTGACGATTTTCGTGTGCTATTGCACACCATTTTTTGGGTGATCGGGATTCCGACGTCAAAAATGCCAAATTTGTTCGTGGACGTCCGTCAAGACGTTGTCTATGCATACGGTTGGCCATCACGGCTTTTCTAGGCCATTTGGAAGGTCAAACGAGCCCCGGAGCGAGCATACGCCTCATTTTGACGATTTTCGTGTGCTATTGCACACCATTTTTTGGGTGATCGGGATTCCAACGTCAAAAATGCCAAATTTGTTCGTGGACGTCCGTCAAGACGTTGTCTATGCATACGGTTGGCCATCACGGCTTTTCTGGGCCATTTGGAAGGTCAAACGAGCCCCGGAGCGAGCATACACCTCATTTTGACGATTTTCGTGTGCTATTGCACACCATTTTTTGGGTGATCGGGATTCCGACGTCAAAAATGCAAAATTTGTTCGTGGACGTCCGTCAAGACGTTGTCTATGCATACGGTTGGCCATCACGGCTTTTCTGGGCCATTTGGAAGGTCAAACGAGCCCCGGAGCGAGCATACGCCTCATTTTGACGATTTTCGTGTGCTATTGCACACCATTTTTTGGGTGATTGGGATTCCGACGTAAAAATGCCAAATTTGTTCGTGGACGTCCGTCAAGACGTTGTCTATGCATACGGTTGGCCATCACGGCTTTTCAAGGCCATTTGGAAGGTCAAACGAGCCCCGGAGCGAGCATATGCCTCATTTTGACGATTTTCGTGTGCTATTGCACACCATTTTTTGGGTGATCGGGATTCCGACGTCAAAAATGCCAAATTTGTTCGTGGACGTCCGTCAAGACGTTGTCTATGCATACGGTTGGCCATCACGGCTTTTCTGGGCCATTTGGAAGGTCAAACGAGCCCCGGAGCGAGCATACGCCTCATTTTGACGATTTTCGTGTGCTATTGCACACCATTTTTTGGGTGATCGGGATTCCGACGTCAAAAATGCAAAATTTGTTCGTGGACGTCCGTCAAGACGTTGTCTATGCATACGGTTGGCCATCACGGCTTTTCTGGGCCATTTGGAAGGTCAAACGAGCCCCGGAGCGAGCATACGCCTCATTTTGACGATTTTCGTGTGCTATTGCACACCATTTTTTGGGTGATCGGGATTCCGACGTCAAAAATGCCAAATTTGTTCGTGGACGTCCATCAAGACGTTGTCTATGCATACGGTTGGCCATCACGGCTTTTCTGGGCCATTTGGAAGGTCAAACGAGCCCCGGAGCGAGCATACGCCTCATTTTGACGATTTTCGTGTGCTATTGCACACCATTTTTTGGGTGATCGGGATTCCGACGTCAATAAATGCCAAATTTGTTCGTGGATGTCCGTCAAGACGTTGTCTATGCATACGGTTGGCCATAACGGCTTTTTTGGGCCATTTGGAAGGTCGAACGAGCCCCGGAGCGAGCATACGCCTCATTTTGACGATTTTCGTGTGCTATTGCACACCATTTTTTGGGTGATCGGGATTCCGACGTCAAAAATGCCAAATTTGTTCGTGGAAGTCCGTCAGGACGTTGTCTATGCATACGTTGGCCATCACAGCTTTTCTGGGCCATTTGGAATGTCAAACGAGCCCCGGAGCGAGCATACGCCTCATTTTGACGATTTTCGTGTGCTATTGCACACCATTTTTTGGGTGATCGGGATTCCGACGTCAAAAATGCCAAATTTGTTCGTGGACGTCCGTCAAGACGTTGTCTATGCATACGGTTGGCCATCACGGCTTTTCTGGGCCATTTGGAAGGTCAAACGAGCCCCGGAGCGAGCATACGCCTCATTTTGACGATTTTCGTGTGCTATTGCACACCATTTTTTGGGTGATCAGGATTCCGACGTCAAAAATGCCAAATTTGTTCGTGGACGTCCGTCAAGACGTTGTCTATGCATACGGTTGGCCATCACGGCTTTTCTGGGCCATTTGGAAGGTCAAACGAGCCCCGGAGCGAGCATACGCCTCATTTTGACGATTTTCATGTGCTATTGCACACCATTTTTTGGGTGATCGGGATTTCGACGTCAAAAATGCCAAATTTGTTCGTGGACGTCCGTCAAGACGTTGTCTATGCATACGGTTGGCCATCACGGCTTTTCTGGGTCATTTGGAAGGTCAAACGAGCCCCGGAGCGAGCATACGCCTCATTTTGATGATTTTCGTGTGCTATTGCACACCATTTTTTGGGTGATCAAGATTCCAACGTCAAAAATGCCAAATTTGTTCGTGGACGTCCGTCAAGACGTTGTCTATGCATACGGTTGGCCATCACGGCTTTTCTGGGCCATTTGGAAGGTCAAACGAGCCCCGGAGCGAGCATACGCCTCATTTTGACGATTTTCGTGTGCTATTGCACACCATTTATTGGGTGATCGGGATTCCGATGTCAAAAATGCCAAATTTGTTCGTGGACGTCCGTCAAGACATTGTCTATGCATACGGTTGGCCATCACGGCTTTTCTGGGCCATTTGGAAGGTCAAACGAGCCCCGGAGCGAGCATACGCCTCATTTTGACGATTTTCGTGTGCTATTGCACACCATTTTTTGGGTGATCGGGATTCCGACGTCAAAAATGCCAAATTTGTTCGTGGACATCCGTCAAGACGTTGTCTATGCATATGGTTGGCCATCACGGCTTTTCTGGGCCATTTGAAAGTTCAAACGAGCCCCGGAGCGAGCATACGCCTCATTTTGACGATTTTCGTGTGCTATTGCACACCATTTTTTGGGTGATCGGGATTCCGACGTCAAAAATGCCAAATTTGTTCGTGGACGTCCGTCAAGACGTTGTCTATGCATACGGTTGGACATCACGGCTTTTCTAGGCCATTTGGAAGGTTAAACGAGCCCCGGAGCGAGCATACGCCTCATTTTGACGATTTTCGTGTGCTATTGCACACCATTTTTTAGGGGATCGGGATTACGACGTCAAAAATGTCAAATTTGTTCGTGGACGTCCGTCAAGACGTTGTCTATGCATACGGTTGGCCATCACGGCTTTTCTAGGCCATTTGGAAGGTCAAACGAGCCCCGAAGCGAGCATACGCCTCATTTTTATGATTTTCGTGTGCTATTGCACACCATTTTTTGGGTGATCGGGATTCCGACGTCAAAAATGCCAAATTTGTTCGTGGACGTCCGTCAAGATGTTGTCTATGCATACGGTTGGCCATCACGGCTTTTCTGGGCCATTTGGAAGGTCAAACGAGCCCCGGAGCGAGCATACGCCTCATTTTGACGATTTTTGTGTGCTATTGGACACCATTTTTTGGGTGATCGGGATTCCGACGTCAAAAATGCCAAATTTGTTCGTGGACGTCCGTCAAGACGTTTTCTATGCATACGGTTGGCCATCACGGCTTTTCTGGGCCATTTGGAAGGTCAAACGAGCCCCGGAGCGAGCATACGCCTCATTTTGACGATTTTCGTGTGCTATTGCACACCATTTTTTGGGTGATCGGGATTCCGACGTCAAAAATGCCAAATTTGTTCGTGGACGTCCGTCAAGACGTTGTCTATGCATACGGTTGGCCATCACGGCTTTTCTGGGCCATTTGGAAGGTCAAACGAGCCCCGGAGCGAGCATACGCCTCATTTTGACGATTTTCGTGTGCTATTGCACACCATTTTTTGGGTGATCGGGATTCCGACGTCAAAAATGCCAAATTTGTTCGTGGACGTCCGTCAAGACGTTGTCTATGCATACGGTTGGCCATCACGGCTTTTCTGGGCCATTTGGAAGGTCAAACGAGCCCCGGAGCGAGCATACGCCTCATTTTGACGATTTTCGTGTGCTATTGCACACCATTTTTTGGGTGATCGGGATTCCGACGTCAAAAATGCCAAATTTGTTCGTGGACGTCCGTCAAGACGTTGTCTATGCATACGGTTGGCCATCACGGCTTTTCTGGGCCATTTGGAAGGTCAAACGAGCCCCGGAGCGAGCATACGCCTCATTTTGACGATTTTCGTGTGCTATTGCACACCATTTTTTGGGTGATCGGGATTCCGATGTCAAAAATGCCAAATTTGTTCGTGGACGTCCGTCAAGACGTTGTCTATGCATACGGTTGGCCATCACGGCTTTTCTGGGCCATTTGGAAGGTCAAACGAGCCCTGGAGCGAGCATACGCCTCATTTTGACGATTTTCGTGTGCTATTGCACACCATTTTTTGGGTGATCGGGATTCCAACGTCAAAAATGCCAAATTTGTTCGTGGACGTCCGTCAAGACGTTGTCTATGCATACGGTTGGCCATCACGGCTTTTCTGGGCCATTTGGAAGGTCAAACGAGCCCCAGAGCGAGCATACGCCTCATTTTGACGATTTTCGTGTGCTATTGCACACCATTTTTTGGGTGATCGGGATTCCGACGTCAAAAATGCCAAATTTGTTCGTGGACGTCCGTCAAGACGTTGTCTATGCATACGGTTGGCCATCACGGCTTTTCTGGGCCATTTTGAAGGTCAAACGAGCCCCGGAGCGAGCATACGCCTCATTTTGACGATTTTCGTGTGCTATTGCACACCATTTTTTGGGTGATCGGGATTTCGACGTCAAAAATGCCAAATTTGTTCGTGGACATCTGTCAAGACGTTGTCTATGCATACGGTTGGCCATCACGGCTTTTCTGGGCCATTTGAAAGTTCAAACGAGCCCCGGAGCGAGCATACGCCTCATTTTGACGATTTTCGTGTGCTATTGCACACCATTTTTTGGGTGATCGGGATTCCGACGTCAAAAATGCCAAATTTGTTCGTGGACGTCCGTCAAGACGTTGTCTATGCATACGGTTGGCCATCACGGCTTTTCTGGGCCATTTGGAAGGTCAAACGAGCCCCGGAGCGAGCATACGCCTCATTTTGACGATTTTCGTGTGCTATTGCACACCATTTATTGGGTGATCGGGATTCCGACGTCAAAAATGCCAAATTTGTTCGTGGACGTCCGTCAAGACGTTGTCTATGCATACGGTTGGCCACCACGGCTTTTCTGGGCCATTTGGAAGGTCAAACGAGCCCCGGAGCGAGCATACGCCTCATTTTGACGATTTTCGTGTGCTATTGCACACCATTTTTTGGGTGATCGAGATTCCGACGTCAAAAATGCCAAATTTATTCGTGGACGTCCGTCAAGACGTTGTCTATGCATACGGTTGGCCATCACGGCTTTTCTGGGCCATTTGGAAGGTCGAACGAGCCCCGGAGCGAGCATACGCCTCATTTTGACAATTTTCGTGTGCTATTGCACACCATTTTTTGGGTGATCGAGATTCCGACGTCAAAAATGCCAAATTTGTTCGTGGACGTCCGTCAAGACGTTGTCTATGCATACGGTTGGCCATCACGGCTTTTCTGGGCCATTTGGAAGGTCAAACGAGCCCCGGAGCGAGCATACGCCTCATTTTGACGATTTTCGTGTGCTATTGCACACCATTTTTTGGGTGATCGGGATTCCGACGTCAAAAATGCCAAATTTGTTCGTGGACGTCCGTCAAGACGTTGTCTATGCATACGGTTGGCCGTCACGGCTTTTCTGGGCCATTTGGAAGGTCAAACGAGCCCCGGAGCGAGCATACGCCTCATTTTGACGATTTTCGTGTGCTATTGCACACCATTTTTTGGGTGATCGGGATTCCAACGTCAAAAATGCCAAATTTGTTCGTGGACGTCCGTCAAGACGTTGTCTATGCATACGGTTGGCCATCACGGCTTTTCTGGGCCATTTGGAAGGTCAAACGAGCCCCGGAGCGAGCATACGCCTCATTTGTACGATTTTCGTGTGCTATTGCACACCATTTTTTGGGTGATCGGGATTCCGATGTCAAAAATGCCAAATTTGTTCGTGGACGTCCGTCAAGACGTTGTCTATGCATACGGTTGGCCATCACGGCTTTTCTGGGCCATTTGGAAGGTCAAACGAGCCCCGGAGCGAGCATACGCCTCATTTTGACGATTTTCGTGTGCTATTGCACACCATTTTTTGGGTGATCGGGATTCCGACGTCAAAAATGCCAAATTTGTTCGTGGACGTCCGTCAAGACGTTGTCTATGCATACGGTTGGCCATCACGGCTTTTCTGGGCCATTTGGAAGGTCAAACGAGCCCCGGAGCGAGCATACGCCTCATTTTGACGATTTTCGTGTGCTATTGCACACCATTTTTTGGGTGATCGGGATTCCGACGTCAAAAATGCCAAATTTGTTCGTGGACGTCCGTCAAGACGTTATCTATGCATACGGTTGGCCATCACGGCTTTTCTGGGCCATTTGGAAGGTCAAACAAGCCCCGGAGCGAGCATACGCCTCATTTTGACGATTTTCGTGTGCTATTGCACACCATTTTTTGGGTGATCGGGATTCCGACGTCAAAAATGCCAAATTTGTTCGTTGACATCCGTCAAGACGTTGTCTATGCATACGGTTTGCCATCACGGCTTTTCTGGGCCATTTGGAAGGTCAAACGAGCCCCGGAGCGAGCATACGCCTCATTTTGACGATTTTCGTGTGCTATTGCACACCATTTTTTGGGTGATCGGGATTCCGACGTCAAAAATGCCAAATTTGTTCGTTGACGTCCGTCAAGACGTTGTCTATGCATACGGTTGGCCATCACGGCTTTTCTGGGCCATTTGGAAGGTCAAACGAGCCCCGGAGCGAGCATACGCCTCATTTTGACGATTTTCGTGTGCTATTGCACACCATTTTTTGGGTGATCGGGATTCCGACGTCAAAAATGCCAAATTTGTTCGTGGACGTCCGTCAAGACGTTGTCTATGCATACGGTTGGCCATCACGGCTTTTCTGGGCCATTTGGAAGGTCAAACGAGCCCCGGAGCGAGCATACGCCTCATTTTGACGATTTTCGTGTGCTATTGCACACCATTTTTTGGGTGATCGGGATTCCGACGTCAAAAATGCCAAATTTGTTCGTGGACGTCCGTCAAGACGTTGTCTATGCATACGGTTGGCCATCACGGCTTTTCTGGGCCATTTGGAAGGTCAAACGAGCCCCGGAGCGAGCATACGCCTCATTTTGACGATTTTCGTGTGCTATTGCACACCATTTTTTGGGTGATCGGGATTCCGACGTCAAAAATGCCAAATTTGTTCGTGGACGTCCGTCAAGACGTTGTCTATGCATACGGTTGGCCATCACGGCTTTTCTGGGCTATTTGGAAGGTCAAACGAGCCCCGGAGCGAGCATACGCCTCATTTTGACGATTTTCGTGTGCTATTGCACACCATTTTTTGGGTGATCGGGATTCCGACGTTCAAAATGCCAAATTTGTTCGTGGACGTCCGTCAAGAAGTTGTCTATGTATACGGTTGGCCATCACGGCTTTTCTGGGCCATTTGGAAGGTCAAACGAGCCCCGGAGCGAGCATACGCCTCATTTTGACGATTTTCGTGTGCTATTGCACACCATTTTTTGGGTGATCGGGATTCCGACATAAAAAATGCCAAATTTGTTCGTGGACATCCGTCAAGACGTTGTCTATGCATACGGTTGGCCATCACGGCTTTTCTGGGCCATTTGGAAGGTCAAACGAGCCCCAGAGCGAGCATACGCCTCATTTTGACGATTTTCGTGTGCTATTGCACACCATTTTTTGGGTGATCGGGATTCCGACGTCAAAAATGCCAAATTTGTTCGTGGACTTCCGTCAAGACATTGTCTATGCATACGGTTGGCCATCACGGCTTTTCTGGGCCATTTGGAAGGTCAAACGAGCCCCGGAGCGAGCATACGCCTCATTTTGACGATTTTTGTGTGCTATTGCACACCATTTTTTGAGTGATCGAGATTCCGACGTCAAAAATGCCAAATTTGTTCGTGGACGTCCGTCAAAACGTTGTCTATACATACGGTTGGCCATCACAGCTTTTCTGGGCCATTTGGAAGGTCAAACGAGCCCCGGAGCGAGCATACGCCTCATTTTGACGATTTTCGTGTGCTATTGCACACCATTTTTTGGGTGTTCGGGATTCCGACGTCAAAAATTCCAAATTTGTTCGTGGACGTCCGTCAAGACGTTGTCTATGCATACGGTTGGCCATCACGGCTTTTCTGGGCCATTTGGAAGGTCAAACGAGCCCCGGAGCGAGCATACGCCTCATTTTGACGATTTTCGTGTGCTATTGCACACCATTTTTTGGGTGATCGGGATTCCGACGTCAAAAATGCCAAATTTGTTCGTGGACGTCTGTCAAGACGTTGTCTATGCATACGGTTGGCCATCACGGCTTTTCTGGGCCATTTGGAAGGTCAAACGAGCCCCGGAGCGAGCATACGCCTCATTTTGTTGATTTTCGTGTGCTATTGCACACCATTTTTTGGGTGATCGGGATTCCGACGTCAAAAATGCCAAATTTGTTCGTGGACGTCCGTCAAGACGTTGTCTATGCATACGGTTGGCCGTCACGGCTTTTCTGGGCCATTTGGAAGGTCAAACGAGCCCCGGAGCGAGCATACGCCTCATTTTGACGATTTTCGTGAGCTATTGCACACCATTTTTTGGGTGATCGGGATTCCGACGTCAAAAATGCCAAATTTGTTCATGGACGTCCGTCAAGATGTTGTCTATGCATACGGTTGGCCATCACGGCTTTTCTGGGCCATTTGGAAGGTCAAACGAGCCGCGGAGCGAGCATACGCCTCATTTTGACGATTTTCGTGTGCTATTGCACACCATTTTTTGGGTGATCGGGATTCCGACGTCAAAAATGCCAAATTTGTTCGTGGACGTCCGTCAAGACGTTGTCTATGCATACGGTTGGCCATCACGGCTTTTCTGGGCCATTTGAAAGGTCAAACGAGCCCCGGAGCGAGCATACGCCTCATTGTTACGATTTTCGTGTGCTATTGCACACCATTTTTTGGGTGATCGGGATTCCGACGTCAAAAATGCCAAATTTGTTCGTGGACGTCCGTCAAGACGTTGTCTATGCATACGGTTGGCCGTCACGGCTTTTCTGGGCCATTTGGAAGGTCAAACGAGCCCCGGAGCGAGCATACGCCTCATTTTGACGATTTTCGTGAGCTATTGCACACCATTTTTTGGGTGATCGGGATTCCGACGTCAAAAATGCCAAATTTGTTCGTGGACGTCCGTCAGGACGTTGTCTATGCATACGGTTGGCCATCACGGCTTTTCTGGGCCATTTGGAAGGTCAAACAAGCCCCGGAGAGAGCATACGCCTCATTTTGACGATTTTCGTGTGCTATTGCACACCATTTTTTGGGTGATCGGGATTCCGACGTCAAAAATGCCAAATTTGTTCATGGACGTCCGTCAAGATGTTGTCTATGCATACGGTTGGCCATCACGGCTTTTCTGGGCCATTTGGAAGGTCAAACGAGCCCCGGAGCGAGCATACGCCTCATTTTGACGATTTTCGTGTGCTATTGCACACCATTTTTTGGGTGATCGGGATTCCGACGTCAAAAATGCCAATTTTGTTCGTGGACGTCCGTCAAGACGTTGTCTATGCATACGGTTGGCCATCACGGCTTTTCTGGGCCATTTGGAAGGTCAAACGAGCCCCGGAGCGAGCATACGCCTCATTTTGACGATTTTCATGTGCTATTGCACACCATTTTTTGGGTGATCGGGATTCCGACGTCAAAAATGCCAAATTTGTTCGTGGACGTCCGTCAAGACGTTGTCTATGCATACGGTTGGCCATCACGGCTTTTCTGGGCCATTTGGAAGGTCAAACGAGCCCCGGAGCGAGCATACGCCTTATTTTGACGATTTTCGTGTGCTATTGCACACCATTTTTTGGGTGATCGGGATTCCGACGTCAAAAATGCCAAATTTGTTCGTGGACATCCGTCAAGACGTCGTCTATGCATACGGTTGGCCATCACGGCTTTTCTGGGCCATTTGGAAGGTCAAACGAGCCCCGGAGCGAGCATACGCCTCATTTTGACGATTTTCATGTGCTATTGCACACCATTTTTTGGGTGATCGGGATTCCGACGTCAAAAATGCCAAATTTGTTCGTGGACGTCCGTCAAGACGTTGTCTATGCATACGGGTAGCCATCACGGCTTTTCTGGGCCATTTGGAAGGTCAAACGAGCCCCGGAGCGAGCATACGCCTCATTTTGACGATTTTCGTGTGCTATTGCACACCATTTTTTGGGTGATCGGGATTCCGTCGTCAAAAATGCCAAATTTGTTCGTGGACGTCCGTCAAGACGTTGTCTATGCATACGGTTGGCCATCACGGATTTCTGGGCCATTTGGAAGGTCAAACAAGCCCCGGAGCGAGCATACGCCTCATTTTGACGATTTTCGTGTGCTATTGCACACCATTTTTTGGGTGATCGGGATTCCGACGTCAAAAATGCCAAATTTGTTCGTGGACGTCCGTCAAGACAATGTCTATGCATACGGTTGGCCATCACGGCTTTTCTGGGCCATTTGGAAGGTCAAACGAGCCCCGGAGCGAGCATACGCCTCATTTTGACGATTTTCGTGTGCTATTGCACACCATTTTTTGGGTGATCGGGATTTCGACGTCAAAAATGCCAAATTTGTTCGTAGACGTCCGTCAAGACGTTGTCTATGCATACGGTTGGCAATCACGGCTTTTCTGAGCCATTTGGAAGGTCAAACGAGCCCGGGAGCGAGCATACGCCTCATTTTGACGATTTTCATGTGCTATTGCACACCATTTTTTGGGTGATCGGGATTCCGACGTCAAAAATGCCAAATTTGTTCGTGGACGTCCGTCAAGACGTTGTCTATGCATACGGTTGGCCATCACGACTTTTCTGAGCCATTTGGAAGGTCAAACGAGCCCCGGAGCGAGCATACGCCTCATTTTGACGATTTTCATTTGCTATTGCACACCATTTTTTGGGTGATCGGGATTCCGACGTCAAAAATGCCAAATTTGTTCGTGGACGTCCGTCAAGACGTTGTCTATGCATACGGTTTGCCATCACGGCTTTTCTGGGCCATTTGGAAGGTCAAACGAGCCCCGGAGCGAGCATACGCCTCATTTTGACGATTTTCGTGTGCTATTGCACACCATTTTTTGGGTGATCGGGATTCCGACGTCAAAAATGCCAAATTTGTTCGTGGACGTCCGTCAAGACGTTGTCTATGCATACGGTTGGCCATCACGGCTTTTCTGGGCCATTTGGAAGGTCAAACGAGCCCCGGAGCAAGCATACGCCTCATTTTGACGATTTTCGTGTGCTATTGCACACCATTTTTTGGGTGATCGGGATTCCAACGTCAAAAATGCCAAATTTGTTCGTGGATGTCCGTCAAGACGTTGTCTATGCATACGGTTGGCCATCACGGCTTTTCTGGGCCCCGGAGCGAGCATACGCCTCATTTTGACGATTTTCGTGTGCTATTGCACACATTTTTTTGGGTGATCGGGATTCCAGCGTCAAAAATGCCAAATTTGTTCGTTGACGTCCGTCAAGACGTTGTCTATGCATACGGTTGGCCATCACGGCTTTTCTGGGCCATTTGGAAGGTCAAACGAGCCCCGGAGCGAGCATACGCCTCATTTTGACAATTTTCGTGTGCTATTGCACACCATTTTTTGGGTGATCGGGATTCCGACGTCAAAAATGCCAAATTTGTTCGTGGACGTCCGTCAAGACGTTGTCTATGCATACGGTTGGCCATCACGGCTTTTCTGGGCCATTTGGAAGGTCAAACGAGCCCTGGAGCGAGCATACGCCTCATTTTGACGATTTTCATGTGCTGTTGCACACCATTTTTTGGGTGATCGGGATTCCGACGTCAAAAATGCCAAATTTGTTCGTGGACGTCCGTTAAGACGTTGTCTATGCATACGGTTGGCCATCACGGCTTTTCTGGGCCATTTGGAAGGTCAAACGAGCCCCGGAGCGAGCATACGCCTCATTTTGACGATTTTCGTGTGCTATTGCACACCATTTTTTGGGTGATCGGGATTCTGACGTCAAAAATGCCAAATTTGTTCGTGGACGTCAGTCTAGACGTTGTCTATGCATACGGTTGGCCATCACGGCTTTTCTGGGCCATTTGGAAGGTCAAACGAGCCCCGGAGCGAGCATACGCCTCATTTTGACGATTTTCGTGTGCTATTGCACACCATTTTTTGGGTGATCGGGATTCCGACGTCAAAAATGCCAAATTTGTTCGTGGACGTCCGTCAAGACATTGTCTATGCATACGGTTGGCCATCACAGCTTTTCTGGGCCATTTGGAAGGTCAAACGAGCCCCGGAGCGAGCATACGCCTCATTTTGACGATTTTCGTGTGCTATTGCACACCATTTTTTGGGTGATCGGGATTCCGACGTCAAAAATGCCAAATTTGTTCGTGGACGTCCGTCAAGACGTTGTCTATGCATACGGTTGGCCATTACGGCTTTTCTGGGCCATTTGGAAGGTCAAACGAGCCCCGGAGCGAGCATACGCCTCCTTTTGATGATTTTCGTGTGCTATTGCACACCATTTTTTGGGTGATCGGGATTCCGACGTCAAAAATGCCAAATTTGTTCGTGGACGTCCGTCAAGACGTTGTCTATGCATACGGTTGGCCATCACGGCTTTTCTAGGCCATTTGGAAGGTCAAACGAGCCCCGGAGCGAGCATACGCCTCATTTTGACGATTTTCGTGTGCTATTGCACACCATTTTTTGGGTGATCGGGATTTCGACGTCAAAAATGCCAAATTTGTTCGTGGACGTCCGTCAAGACGTTGTCTATGCATACGGTTGGCCATCACGGCTTTTCTGGGCCATTTGGAAGGTCAAACGAGCCCCGAAGCGAGCATACGCCTCATTTTGACGATTTTCGTGTGCTATTGCACACCATTTTTTGGGTGATCGGGATTCCGACGTCAAAAATGCCAAATTTGTTCGTGGACGTCCGTCAAGACGTTGTCTATGCATACGGTTGGCCATCACGGCTTTTCTGGGCCATTTGGAAGGTCAAACGAGCCCCGGAGCGAGCATACGCCTTATTTTGACGATTTGCGTGTGCTATTGCACACCATTTTTTGGGTGATCGGGATTCCGACGTCAAAAATGCCAAATTTGTTCGTGGACGTCCGTCAAGACGTTGTCTATGCATACGGTTGGCCATCACGGCTTTTCTGGGCCATTTGGAAGTTCAAACGAGCCCCGGAGCGAGCATACGCCTCATTTTGACGATTTTCGTGTGCTATTGCACACCATTTTTTGGGTTATCGGGATTCCGACGTCAAAAATGCCAAATTTGTTCGTGGACGTCCGTCAAGACGTTGTCTATCCATACGGTTGTCCATCACAGCTTTTTTATGCCATTTGGAAGGTCAAACGAGCCCCGGAGCGAGCATACGCCTCATTTTGATGATTTTCGTGTGCTATTGCACACCATTTTTTAGGTGATCGGGATTCCGACGTCAAAAATGCCAAATTTGTTCGTGGACGTCCGTCAAGACGTTGTCTATGCATACGGTTGGCCATCACGGCTTTTCTGGGCCATTTGGAAGGTCAAACGAGCCCCGGAGCGAGCATACGCCTCATGTTGACGATTTTCGTGTGCTATTGCGCACCATTTTTTGGGTGATCGGGATTCCGACGTCAAAAATGCCAAATTTGTTCGTGGACGTCCGTCAAGACGTTGTCTATGCATACGGTTGGCCATCACAGCTTTTCTAGGCCATTTGGAAGGTCAAACGAGCCCCGGAGCGAGCATACGCCTCATTTTGACGATTTTCGTGTGCTATTGCACACCATTTTTTGGGTGATCGGGATTCCGACGTCAAAAATGCCAAATTTGTTCATTGACGTCCGTCAAGACGTTGTCTATGCATACAGTTGGCCATCACGGCTTTTCTGGGCCATTTGGAAGGTCAAACGAGCCCCGGAGCGAGCATACACCTCATTTTGACGATTTTCGTGTGCTATTGCACACCATTTTTTGGGTGATCGGGATTTCGACGTCAAAAATGCGAAATTTGTTCGTGGACGTCCGTCAAGACGTTGTCTATGCATACGGTTGGCCATCACGGCTTTTCTGGGCCATTTGGAAGGTCAAACGAGCCCCGGAGCGAGCATACGCCTCATTTTGACGATTTTCGTGTGCTATTGCACACCATTTTTTGGGTGATCGGGATTCCGACGTCAAAAATGCCAAATTTGTTCGTGGACGTCCGTCAAGACGTTGTCTATGCATACGGTTGGCCATCACGGCTTTTCTGGGCCATTTGGAAGGTCAAACGATCCCCGGAGCGAGCATACACCTCATTTTGACGATTTTCGTGTGCTATTGCACCCCATTTTTTGGGTGATCGGGATTCCGACGTCAAAAATGCCAAATTTGTTTGTGGACGTCCGTCAAGACGTTGTCTATGCATACGGTTGGCCATCACGGCTTTTCTGGGCCATTTGGAAGGTCAAACGAGCCCCGGAGCGAGCATACGCCTCATTTTGATGATTTTTGTGTGCTATTGCACACCATTTTTTGGGTGATCAGGATTCCGACGTCAAAAATGCCAAATTTGTTCGTGGACGTCCGTCAAGACGTTGTCTATGCATACGGTTGGCCATCATGGCTTTTCTGGGCCATTTGGAAGGTCAAACGAGCCCCGGAGCGAGCATACGCCTCATTTTGACGATTTTCGTGTGCTATTGCACACCATTTTTTGGGTGATCGGGATTCCGACGTCAAAAATGCCAAATTTGTTCGTGGACGTCCGTCAAGACGTTGTCTATGCATACGGTTGGCCATCACGGCTTTTCTGGGCCATTTGGAAGGTCAAACGAGCCCCGGAGCGAACATACGCCTCATTTTGACGATTTTCATGTGCTATTGCACACCATTTTTTGGGTGATCGGGATTCCGACGTCAAAAATGCCAAATTTGTTCGTGGACGTCCGTCAAGACGTTGTCTATGCATACGGTTGGCCATCACGGCTTTTCTGAGCCATTTGGAAGGTCAAACGAGCCCCAGAGCGAGCATACGCCTCATTTTGACGATTTTCGTGTGCTATTGCACCCCATTTTTTGGGTGATCGGGATTCCGACGTCAAAAATGCCAAATTTGTTTGTGGACGTCCGTCAAGACGTTGTCTATGCATACGATTGGCCATCACGGCTTTTCTGGGCCATTTGGAAGGTCAAACGAGCCCCGGAGCGAGCATACGCCTCATTTTGATGATTTTTGTGTGCTATTGCACACCATTTTTTGGGTGATCGGGATTCCGACGTCAAAAATGCCAAATTTGTTCGTGGACGTCCGTCAAGACGTTGTCTATGCATACGGTTGGCCATCATGGCTTTTCTGGGCCATTTGGAAGGTCAAACGAGCCCCGGAGCGAGCATACGCCTCATTTTGACGATTTTCGTGTGCTATTGCACACCATTTTTTGGGTGATCGGGATTCCGACGTCAAAAATGCCAAATTTGTTCGTGGACGTCCGTCAAGACGTTGTCTATGCATACGGTTGGCCATCACGGCTTTTCTGGGCCATTTGGAAGGTCAAACGAGCCCCGGAGCGAGCATACGCCTCATTTTGACGATTTTCATGTGCTATTGCACACCATTTTTTGGGTGATCGGGATTCCGACGTCAAAAATGCCAAATTTGTTCGTGGACGTCCGTCAAGACGTTGTCTATGCATACGGTTGGCCATCACGGCTTTTCTGGGCCATTTGGAAGGTCAAACGAGCCCCGGAGCGAGCATACGCCTCATTTTGACGATTTTCGTGTACTATTGCACACCATTTTTTGGGTGATTGGGATTCCGACGTCAAAAATGCAAAATTTGTTCGTGGACGTCCGTCAAGACGTTGTCTATGCATACGGTTGGCCATCACGGCTTTTCTGGGCCATTTGGAAGGTCAAACGAGCCCCGGAGCGAGCATACGCCTCATTTTGACGATTTTCGTGTGCTATTGCACACCATTTTTTGGGTGATCGGGATTCCGACGTCAAAAATGCCAAATTTGTTCGTGGACGTCCGTCAAGACGTTGTCTATGCTTACGGTTGGCCATCACGGCTTTTCTGGGCCATTTGGAAGGTCAAACGAGCCCCGGAGCGAGCATACGCCTCATTTTGACGATTTTCATGTGCTATTGCACACCATTTTTTGGGTGATCGGGATTCCGACGTCAAAAATGCCAAATTTGTTCGTGGACGTCTGTCAAGATGTTGTCTATGAATACGGTTGGTCATCACGACTTTTCTGGGCCATTTGGAAGGTCAAACGAGCCCCGGAGCGAGCATACGCCTCATTTTGATGATTTTCGTGTGCTATTGCACACCATTTTTTGGGTGATCGGGATTCCGACGTCAAAAATGCCAAATTTGTTCGTGGACGTCCTTCAAGACGTTGTCTATGCATACGGTTGGCCATCACGGCTTTTCTGGGCCATTTGGAAGGTCAAACGAGCCTAGGAGCGAGCATACGCCTCATTTTGACGATTTTCGTGTGCTATTGCACACCATTTTTTGAGTGATCGGGATTCCGACGTCAAAAATGCCAAATTTGTTCGTGGACGTCTGTCAAGACGTTGTCTATGCATACGGTTGGCCATCACGACTTTTCTGGGCCATTTAGAAGGTCAAACGAGCCCCGGAGCGAGCATACGCCTCATTTTGACGATTTTCATGTGCTATTGCACACCATTTTTTGGGTGATCGGGATTCCGACGTCAAAAATGCCAAATTTGTTCGTGGACGTCCGTCAAGACGTTGTCTATGCATACGGTTGGCCATCACGGCTTTTCTGGGCCATTTGGAAGGTCAAACGAGCCCCGGAGCGAGCATACGCTTCATTTTGATGATTTTTGTGTGCTATTGCACACCATTTTTTGGGTGATCGGGATTCCGACGTCAAAAATGCCAAATTTGTTCGTGGACGTCCGTCAAGACGTTGTCTATGCATACGGTTGGCCATCACGGCTTTTCTGGGCCATTTGGAAGGTCAAACGAGCCCCGAAGCGAGCATACGCCTCATTTTGACGATTTTCGTGTGCTATTGCACACCATTTTTTGGGTGATCGGGATTCCGACGTCAAAAATGCCAAATTTGTTCATGGACGTCCGTCAAGATGTTGTCTATGCATACGATTGGCCATCACGGCTTTTCTGGGCCATTTGGAAGGTCAAACGAGCCCCGGAGCGAGCATACGCCTCATTTTGACGATTTTCGTGTGCTATTGCACACCATTTTTTGGGTGATCGGGATTCCGACGTCAAAAATGCCAAATTTGTTCGTGGACGTCCGTCAAGACGTTGTCTATGCATACGGTTGGCCATCACGGCTTTTCTGGGCCATTTGGAAGGTCAAACGATCCCCGGAGCGAGCATACACCTCATTTTGACGATTTTCGTGTGCTATTGCACACCATTTTTTGGGTGATCGGGATTCCGATGTCAAAAATGCCAAATTTGTTCGTGGACGTCCTTCAAGACGTTGTCTATGCATACGGTTGGCCATCACGGCTTTTCTAGGCCATTTGAAAGGTCAAACGAGCCCCGGAGCGAGCATACGCCTCATTTTGACGATTTTCGTGTGCTATTGCACACCATTTTTTGGGTGATCGGGATTCCGACGTCAAAAATGCCAAATTTGTTCGTGGACGTCCGTCAAGACGTTGTCTATGCATACGGTTGGCCATCACGGCTTTTCTGGGCCATTTGGAAGGTCAAACGAGCCCCGGAGCGAGCATACGCCTCATTTTGACGATTTTCGTGTGCTATTGCACACCATTTTTTGGGTGATCGGGATTCCGACGTCAAAAATGCCAAATTTGTTCGTGGACGTCCGTCAAGACGTTGTCTATGCATACGGTTGGCCATCACGGCTTTTCTGGGCCATTTGGAAGGTCAAACGAGCCCCGGAGCGAGCATACGCCTCATGTTGACGATTTTCGTGTGCTATTGCGCACCATTTTTTGGGTGATCGGGATTCCGACGTCAAAAATGCAAAATTTGTTCGTGGACGTCCGTCAAGACGTTGTCTATGCATACGGTTGGCCATCACAGCTTTTCTGGGCCATTTGGAAGGTCAAACGAGCCCCGGAGCGAGCATACGCCTCATTTTGACGATTTTCGTGTGCTATTGCACACCATTTTTTGGGTGATCGGGATTCCGACGTCAAAAATGCCAAATTTGTTCATTGACGTCCGTCAAGACGTTGTCTATGCATACAGTTGGCCATCACGGCTTTTCTGGGCCATTTGGAAGGTCAAACGAGCCCCGGAGCGAGCATACACCTCATTTTGACGATTTTCGTGTGCTATTGCACACCATTTTTTGGGTGATCGGGATTTCGACGTCAAAAATGCGAAATTTGTTCGTGGACGTCCGTCAAGACGTTGTCTATGCATACGGTTGGCCATCACGGCTTTTCTGGGCCATTTGGAAGGTCAAACGAGCCCCGGAGCGAGCATACGCCTCATTTTGACGATTTTCGTGTGCTATTGCACACCATTTTTTGGGTGATCGGGATTCCGACGTCAAAAATGCCAAATTTGTTCGTGGACGTCCGTCAAGACGTTGTCTATGCATACGGTTGGCCATCACGGCTTTTCTGGGCCATTTGGAAGGTCAAACGATCCCCGGAGCGAGCATACACCTCATTTTGACGATTTTCGTGTGCTATTGCACACCATTTTTTGGGTGATCGGGATTCCGATGTCAAAAATGCCAAATTTGTTCGTGGACGTCCTTCAAGACGTTGTCTATGCATACGGTTGGCCATCACGGCTTTTCTAGGCCATTTGGAAGGTCAAACGAGCCCCGGAGCGAGCATACGCCTCATTTTGACGATTTTCGTGTGCTATTGCACACCATTTTTTGGGTGATCGGGATTCCGACGTCAAAAATGCCAAATTTGTTCGTGGACGTCCGTCAAGACGTTGTCTATGCATACGGTTGGCCATCACGGCTTTTCTGGGCCCCGGAGCGAGCATACGCCTCATTTTGACGATTTTCGTGTGCTATTGCACACAATTTTTTGGGTGATCGGGATTCCGACGTCAAAAATGCCAAATTTGTTCGTTGACGTCCGTCAAGACGTTGTCTATGTATACGGTTGGCCATCACGGCTTTTCTGGGCCATTTGGAAGGTCAAACGAGCCCCGGAGCGAACATACGCCTCATTTTGACGATTTTCATGTGCTATTGCACACCATTTTTTGGGTGATCGGGATTCCGACGTCAAAAATGCCAAATTTGTTCGTGGACGTCCGTCAAGACGTTGTCTATGCATACGGTTGGCCATCACGGCTTTTCTGAGCCATTTGGAAGGTCAAACGAGCCCCAGAGCGAGCATACGCCTCATTTTGACGATTTTCGTGTGCTATTGCACCCCATTTTTTGGGTGATCGGGATTCCGACGTCAAAAATGCCAAATTTGTTTGTGGACGTCCGTCAAGACGTTGTCTATGCATACGGTTGGCCATCACGGCTTTTCTGGGCCATTTGGAAGGTCAAACGAGCCCCGGAGCGAGCATACGCCTCATTTTGATGATTTTTGTGTGCTATTGCACACCATTTTTTGGGTGATCGGGATTCCGACGTCAAAAATGCCAAATTTGTTCGTGGACGTCCGTCAAGACGTTGTCTATGCATACGGTTGGCCATCATGGCTTTTCTGGGCCATTTGGAAGGTCAAACGAGCCCCGGAGCGAGCATACGCCTCATTTTGACGATTTTCGTGTGCTATTGCACACCATTTTTTGGGTGATCGGGATTCCGACGTCAAAAATGCCAAATTTGTTCGTGGACGTCCGTCAAGACGTTGTCTATGCATACGGTTGGCCATCACGGCTTTTCTGGGCCATTTGGAAGGTCAAACGAGCCCCGGAGCGAACATACGCCTCATTTTGACGATTTTCATGTGCTATTGCACACCATTTTTTGGGTGATCGGGATTCCGACGTCAAAAATGCCAAATTTGTTCGTGGACGTCCGTCAAGACGTTGTCTATGCATACGGTTGGCCATCACGGCTTTTCTGAGCCATTTGGAAGGTCAAACGAGCCCCAGAGCGAGCATACGCCTCATTTTGACGATTTTCGTGTGCTATTGCACCCCATTTTTTGGGTGATCGGGATTCCGACGTCAAAAATGCCAAATTTGTTTGTGGACGTCCGTCAAGACGTTGTCTATGCATACGGTTGGCCATCACGGCTTTTCTGGGCCATTTGGAAGGTCAAACGAGCCCCGGAGCGAGCATACGCCTCATTTTGATGATTTTTGTGTGCTATTGCACACCATTTTTTGGGTGATCGGGATTCCGACGTCAAAAATGCCAAATTTGTTCGTGGACGTCCGTCAAGACGTTGTCTATGTTTGGCCATCATGGCTTTTCTGGGACATTTGGAAGGTCAAACGAGCCCCGGAGCGAGCATACGCCTCATTTTGACGATTTTCGTGTGCTATTGCACACCATTTTTTGGGTGATCGGGATTCCGACGTCAAAAATGCCAAATTTGTTCGTGGACGTCCGTCAAGACGTTGTCTATGCATACGGTTGGCCATCACGGCTTTTCTGGGCCATTTGGAAGGTCAAACGAGCCCCGGAGCGAGCATACGCCTCATTTTGACGATTTTCATGTGCTATTGCACACCATTTTTTGGGTGATCGGGATTCCGACGTCAAAAATGCCAAATTTGTTCGTGGACGTCCGTTAAGACGTTGTCTATGCATACGGTTGGCCATCACGGCTTTTCTGGGCCATTTGGAAGGTCAAACGAGCCCCGGAGCGAGCATACGCCTCATTTTGACGATTTTCGTGTACTATTGCACACCATTTTTTGGGTGATTGGGATTCCGACGTCAAAAATGCAAAATTTGTTCGTGGACGTCCGTCAAGACGTTGTCTATGCATACGGTTGGCCATCACGGCTTTTCTGGGCCATTTGGAAGGTCAAACGAGCCCCGGAGCGAGCATACGCCTCATTTTGACGATTTTCGTGTGCTATTGCACACCATTTTTTGGGTGATCGGGATTCCGACGTCAAAAATGCCAAATTTGTTCGTGGACGTCCGTCAAGACGTTGTCTATGCATACGGTTGGCCATCACGGCTTTTCTGGGCCATTTGGAAGGTCAAACAAGCCCCGGAGCGAGCATACGCCTCATTTTGACGATTTTCGTGTACTATTGCACACCATTTTTTGGGTGATCGGGATTCCGATGTTAAAAATGCCAAATTTGTTCGTGGACGTCCGTCAAGACGTTGTCTATGCATACGGTTGGCCATCACGGCTTTTCTGAGCCATTTGGAAGGTCAAACGAGCCCCGAAGCGAGCATACGCCTCATTTTGACGATTTTCGTGTGCTATTGCACACCATTTTTTGGGTGATCGGGATTCCGACGTCAAAAATGCCAAATTTGTTCGTGGACGTCCGTCAAGACGTTGTCTATGCTTACGGTTGGCCATCACGGCTTTTCTGGGCCATTTGGAAGGTCAAACGAGCCCCGGAGCGAGCATACGCCTCATTTTGACGATTTTCATGTGCTATTGCACACCATTTTTTGGGTGATCGGGATTCCGACGTCAAAAATGCCAAATTTGTTCGTGGATGTCTGTCAAGACGTTGTCTATGCATACGGTTGGTCATCACGGCTTTTCTGGGCCATTTGGAAGGTCAAACGAGCCCCGGAGCGAGCATACGCCTCATTTTGATGATTTTCGTGTGCTATTGCACACCATTTTTTGGGTGATCGGGATTCCGACGTCAAAAATGCCAAATTTGTTCGTGGACGTCCGTCAAGACGTTGTCTATGCATACGGTTGGCCATCACGGCTTTTCTGGGCCATTTGGAAGGTCAAACGAGCCCCGGAGCGAGCATACGCCTCATTTTGACGATTTTCGTGTGCTATTGCACATCATTTTTTGGGTGATCGGGATTCCGACGTCAAAAATGCACAATTTGATCGTGGACGTCCGTCAAGACGTTGTCTATGCATACGGTTGGCCATCACGACTTTTCTGGGCCATTTAGAAGGTCAAACGAGCCCCGGAGCGAGCATACGCCTCATTTTGACGATTTTCATGTGCTATTGCACACCATTTTTTGGGTGATCAGGATTCCGACGTCAAAAATGCCAAATTTGTTCGTGGACGTCCGTCAAGACGTTGTCTATGCATACGGTTGGCCATCACGGCTTTTCTGGGCCATTTGGAAGGTCAAACGAGCCCCGGAGCGAGCATACGCCTCATTTTGACGATTTTCGTGTGCTATTGCACACCATTTTTTGGGTGATCGGGATTCCGACGTCAAAAATGCCAAATTTGTTCGTTGACATCCGTCAAGACGTTGTCTATGCATACGGTTTGCCATCACGGCTTTTCTGGGCCATTTGGAAGGTCAAACGAGCCCCGGAGCGAGCATACGCCTCATTTTGACGATTTTCGTGTGCTATTGCACACCATTTTATGGGTGATCGGGATTCCGATGTCAAAAATGCCAAATTTTTTCGTGGACGTCCGTCAAGACATTTTCTATGCATACGGTTGGCCATCACGGCTTTTCTGGGCCATTTGGAAGGTCAAACGAGCCCCGGAGCGAGCATACGCCTCATTTTGACGATTTTCGTGTGCTATTGCACACCATTTTTTGGGTGATCGGGACTCCGACGTCAAAAATGCCAAATTTGTTCGTGGACGTCCGTCAAGACGTTGTCTATGCATAAGGTTGGCCATCACGGCTTTTCTGGGCCATTTGGAAGGTCAAACGAGCCCCGGAGCGAGCATACGCCTCATTTTGACGATATTCGTGTGCTATTGCACACCATTTTTTGGGTGATCGGGATTCCGACGTCAAAAATGCCAAATTTGTTCGTGGACGTCCGTCAAGACATTGTCTATGCATACGGTTGGCCATCACGGCTTTTCTGGGCCATTTGGAAGGTCAAACGAGCCCCGGAGCGAGCATACGCCTCATTTTGACGATTTTCATGTGCTATTGCACACCATTTTTTGGGTGATCGGGATTCCGACGTCAAAAATGCCAAATTTGTTCGTGGACGTCCGTCAAGACGTTGTCTATGCATACGGTTGGCCATCACGGCTTTTCTGGGCCATTTGGAAGGTCAAACGAGCCTCGGAGCGAGCATACGCCTCATTTTGACGATTTTCGTGTGCTATTGCACACCATTTTTTGGGTGATCGGGATTCCGACGTCAAAAATGCCAAATTTGTTCGTGGACGTCCGTCAAGACGTTGTCTATGCATACGGTTGGCCATCACGGCTTTTCTGGGCCATTTGGAAGGTCAAACGAGCCCCGGAGCGAGCATACGCCTCATTTTGACGAATTTCGTGTGCTATTGCACACCATTTTTTGGGTGATCGGGATTCCGACGTCAAAAATGCCAAATTTGTTCGTCGACGTCCGTCAAGACGTTGTCTATGCACACGGTTGGCCATCACGGCTTTTCTGGGCCATTTGGAAGGTCAAACGAGCCCCGGAGCGAGCATACGCCTCATTTTGATGATTTTCGTGTGCTATTGCACACCATTTTTTGGGTGATCGGGATTCCGACGTCAAAAATGCCAAATTTGTTCGTGGACGTCCGTCAAGACGTTGTCTATGCATACGGTTGGCCATCACGGCTTTTCTGGGCCATTTGGAAGGTCAAACGAGCCCCGGAGCGAGCATACGCCTCATTTTGACGATTTTCGTGTGCTATTGCACACCATTTTTTGGGTGATCGGGATTCCGACGTCAAAAATGCCAAATTTGTTCGTCGACGTCCGTAAAGACGTTATCTATGCATACGGTTGGCCATCACGGCTTTTCTGGGCCATTTGGAAGGTCAAACGAGCCCCGAAGCGAGCATACGCCTCATTTTGACGATTTTCGTGTGTTATTTGCACACCATTTTTTGGGTGATCGGGATTCCGACGTCAAAAATGCAAAATTTGTTCGTGGACGTCCGTCAAGACGTTGTCTATGCATACGGTTGGCCATCACGGCTTTTCTGGGCCATTTGGAAGGTCAAACGAGCCCCGGAGCGAGCATACGCCTCATTTTGACGATTTTCGTGTGCTATTGCACACCATTTTTTGGGTGATCAGGATTCCGACGTCAAAAATGCCAAATTTGTTCGTGGACGTCCGTCACGACGTTGTCTATGCATACGGTTGGCCATCACGGCTTTTCTGGGCCATTTGGAAGGTCAAACGAGCCCCGGAGCGAGCATACGCCTCATTTTGACGATTTTCGTGTGCTATTGCACACCATTTTTTGGGTGATCGGGATTCCGACGTCAAAAATGCCAAATTTGTTCGTGGACGTCCGTCAAGACGTTGTCTATGCATACGGTTGGCCATCACGGCTTTTCGTGGCCATTTAGAAGGTCAAACGAGCCCCGGAGCGAGCATACGCCTCATTTTGACGATTTTCGTGTGCTATTGCACACCATTTTTTGGGTGATCGGGATTCCGATGTCAAAAATGCCAAATTTGTTCGTGGACGTCCGTCAAGACGTTGTCTATGCATACGGTTGGCCATCACGGCTTTTCTGGGCCATTTGGAAGGTCAAACGAGCCCCGGAGCGAGCATACGGCTCATTTTGACGATTTTCGTGTGCTATTGCACACCATTTTTTGGGTGATCGGGATTCCGACGTCAAAAATGCCAAATTTGTTCGTGGACGTCCGTCAAGACGTTGTCTATGCATACGGTTGGCCATCACGGCTTTTCTGGGCCATTTGGAAGGTCAAACGAGCCCCGAAGCGAGCATACGCCTCATTTTGACGATTTTCGTGTGCTATTGCACACCATTTTTTGGGTGATCGGGATTCCGACGTCAAAAATGCCAAATTTGTTCGTGGACGTCCGTCAAGACGTTGTCTATGCATACGGTTGGCCATCACGGCTTTTCTGGGCCATTTGGAAGGTCAAACGAGCCCCGGAGCGAGCATACGCCTCATTTTGACGATTTTCGTGTGCTTATTGCACACCATTTTTTGGGTGATCGGGATTCCGACGTCAAAAATGCCAAATTTGTTCGTGGACGTCCGTCAAGACGTTGTCTATGCATACGGTTGGCCATCACGGCTTTTCTGGGCCATTTGGAAGGTCAAACGAGCCCCGGAGCGAGCATACGCCTCATTTTGACGATTTTCGTGATCTATTGCACACCATTTTTTGGGTGATCTGGATTCCAACGTCAAAAATGCCAAATTTGTTCGTGGACGTCCGTCAAGACGTTGTCTATGCATACGGTTGGCCATCACGGCTTTTCTGGGCCATTTGGAAGGTCAAACGAGCCCCGGAGTGAGCATACGCCTCATTTTGACGATTTTCATGTGCTATTGCACACCATTTTTTGGGTGATCGGGATTCCGACGTCAAAAATGCCAAATTTGTTCATGGACGTCCGTCAAGACGTTGTCTATGCATACGGTTGGCCATCACGGCTTTTCTGGGCCATTTGGAAGGTCAAACGAGCCCCGGAGCGAGCATACACCTCATTTTGACGATTTTCGTGTGCTATTGCACACCATGTTTTGGGTGATCGGGATTCCGACGTCAAAAATGCCAAATTTGTTCATGGACGTCCGTCAAGACATTGTCTATGCATACGGTTGGCCATCACGGCTTTTCTGGGCCATTTGGAAGGTCAAACGAGCCCCGGAGCGAGCATACGCCTCATTTTGACGATTTTCGTGTGCTATTGCACACCGTTTTTTGGGTGATCGGGATTCCGACGTCAAAAATGCCAAATTTGTTTGTGGACGTCCGTCAAGATGTTGTCTATGCATACGGTTGGCCATCACGGCTTTTCTGGGCCATTTGGAAGGTCAAACGAGCCCCGGAGCGAGCATACGCCTCATTTTGACGATTTTCATGTGCTATTGCACACCATTTTTTGGGTGATCGGGATTCCGACGTCAAAAATGCCAAATTTGTTCGTGGACGTCCGTCAAGACGTTGTCTATGCATACGGTTGGCCATCACGGCTTTTCTGGGCCATTTGGAAGGTCAAACGAGCCCCGGAGCGAGCATACGCCTCATTTTGACGATTTTCGTGTGCTATTGCACACCATTTTTTGGGTGATCGGGATTTCGACGTCAAAAATGCAAAATTTTTTCGTGGACGTCCGTCAAGACGTTGTCTATGCATACGGTTGGCCATCACTGCTTTTCTGGGCCATTTGGAAGGTCAAACGAGCCCCGGAGCGAGCATACGCCTCATTTTGACGATTTTCGTGTGCTATTGCGCACAATTTTTTGGGTGATCGGGATTCCGACGTCAAAAATGCCAAATTTGTTCGTGGACGTCCGTCAAGACGTTGTCTATGCATACGGTTGGCCATCACGGCTTTTCTGGGCCATTTGGAAGGTCAAACGAGCCCCGGAGCGAGCATACGCCTCATTTTGACGATTTTCATGTGCTATTGCACACCATTTTTTGGGTGATCGGGATTCCGACGTCAAAAATGCCAAATTTGTTCGTGGACGTCCGTCAAGACATTGTCTATGCATACGGTTGGCCATCACGGCTTTTCTGGGCCATTTGGAAGGTCAAACGAGCCCCGGAGCGAGCATACGCCTCATTTTGACGATTTTCGTGTGCTATTGCACACCATTTTTTGGGTGATCGGGATTCCGACGTCAAAAATGCAAAATTTGTTCGTGGACGTCCGTCAAGACGTTGTCTATGCATACGGTTGGCCATCACGGCTTTTCTGGGCCATTTAGAAGGTCAAACGAGCCCCGGAGCGAGCATACGCCTCATTTTGACGATTTTCGTGTGCTATTGCACACCATTTTTTGGGTGATCGGGATTCCGACGTCAAAAATGCCAAATTTGTTCGTGGACGTCCGTCAAGACGTTGTCTATGCATACGGTTGGCCATCACGGCTTTTCTGGGCCATTTGGAAGGTCAAACGAGCCCCGGAGCGAGCATACGCCTCATTTTGACGATTTTCGTGTGCTATTGCACACCATTTTTTGGGTGATCGGGATTCCGACATCAAAAATGCCAAATTTGTTCGTGGACGTCCGTCAAGACGTTGTCTATGCATAAGGTTGGCCATCACGGCTTTTCTGGGCCATTTGGAAGGTCAAACAAGCCCCGGAGCGAGCATACGCCTTATTTTGACGATTTTCATGTGCTATTGCACACAATTTTTTGGGTGATCGAGATTCCGACATCAAAAATGCCAAATTTGTTCGTGGACGTCTGTCAAGACGTTGTCTATGCATACGGTTGGCCATCACGGCTTTTCTGGGCCATTTGGAAGGTCAAACGAGCCCCGGAGCGAGCATACGCCTCATTTTGACGATTTTCGTGTGCTATTGCACACCATTTTTTGGGTGATCGGGATTCCGACGTCAAAAATTCCAAATTTGTTCGTGGACGTCCGTCAAGACGTTGTCTATGCATAAGGTTGGCCATCACGACTTTTCTGGGCCATTTGGAAGGTCAAACGAGCCCTGGAGCGAGCATACGCCTCATTTTGACGATTTTCGTGTGCTATTGCACACCATTTTTTGGGTGATCGGGATTCCGACGTCAAAAATGCAAAATTTGTTCGTGGACATCCGTCAAGACGTTGTCTATGCATACGGTTGGCCATCACGGCTTTTCTGGGCCATTTGGAAGGTCAAACGAGCCCCGAAGCGAGCATACGCCTCATTTTGACGATTTTCATGTGCTATTGCACACCATTTTTTGGGTGATCGGGATTCCGACGTCAAAAATGCCAAATTTGTTCGTTGACGTTCGTCAAGACGTTGTCTATGCATACGGTTGGCCATCACGGCTTTTCTGGGCCATTTGGAAGGTCAAACGAGCCCCGGAGCGAGCATACGCCTCATTTTGACGATTTTCGTGTGCTATTGCACACCATTTTTTGGGTGATCGGGATTCCGACGTCAAAAATGCCAAATTTGTTCGTGGACGTCCGTCAAGACGTTGTCTATGCATACGGCTGGCCATCACGGCTTTTCTAGGCCATTTGGAAGGTAAAACGAGCCCCGAAGCGAGCATACGCCTCATTTTGACGATTTTTGTGTGCTATTGCACACCATTTTTTGGGTGATCGGGATTCCGACGTCAAAAATGCAAAATTTGTTCGTGGACGTCCGTCAAGACGTTGTCTATCCATACGGTTCGCCATCACGGCTTTTCTGGGCCATTTAGAAGGTCAAACGAGCCCCGAAGCGAGCATACGCCTCATTTTGACGATTTTCGTGTGCTATTGCACACCATTTTTTGGGTGTTCGGGATTCCGACGTCAAAAATGCCAAATTTGTTCGTGGACGTCCGTCAAGACGTTGTCTATGCATATGGTTTGCCATCACGGCTTTTCTGGGCCATTTGGAAGGTCAAACGAGCCCCGAAGCGAGCATACGCCTCATTTTGACGATTTTCGTGTGCTATTGCACACCATTTTTTGGGTGATCGGGATTCCGACGTCAAAAATGCCAAATTTGTTCGTGGACGTCCGTCAAGACGTTGTCTATGCATACGGTTGGCCATCACGGCTTTTCTGGGCCATTTGGAAGGTCAAACGAGCCCCGAAGCGAGCATACGCCTCATTTTGACGATTTTCGTGTGCTATTGCACACCATTTTTTGGGTGATCGGGATTCCGACGTCAAAAATGCCAAATTTGTTCGTGGACGTCCGTCAAGACGTTGTCTATCCATACGGTTGGCCATCACGGCTTTTCTGGGCCATTTGGAAGGTTAAACGAGCCCCGAAGCGAGCATACGCCTCATTTTGACGATTTTCGTGTGCTATTCCACACCATTTTTTGGGTGATCGGGATTCCGACGTCAAAAATGCCAAATTTGTTCGTGGACGTCCGTCAAGACGTTGTCTATCCATACGGTTGGCCATCACGGCTTTTCTGGGCCATTTGGAAGGTCAAACGAGCCCCGAAGCGAGCATACGCCTCATTTTGACGATTTTCGTGTGCTATTGCACACCATTTTTTGGATGATCGGGATTCCGACGTCAAAAATGCCAATTTTGTTCGTGGACGTCCGTCAAGACGTTGTCTATCCATACGGTTGGCCATCACGGCTTTTCTGGGCCATTTGGAAGGTCAAACGAGCCCCGAAGCGAGCATACGCCTCATTTTGACAATTTTCGTGTGCTATTGCACACCATTTTTTGGATGATCGGGATTCAGACGTCAAAAATGCAAAATTTGTTCGTGGACGTCCGTCAAGACGTTGTCTATCCATACGGTTGGCCATCACGGCTTTTCTGGGCCATTTGGAAGGTCAAACGAGCCCCGAAGCGAGCATACGCCTCATTTTGACAATTTTCGTGTGCTATTGCACACCATTTATTGGGTGATCAGGATTCCGACGTCAAAAATGCCAAATTTGTTCGTGGACGTCCGTCAAGACGTTGTCTATGCATACGGTTGGCCATCACGGATTTTCTGGGCCATTTGGAAGGTCAAACGAGCCCCGAAGCGAGCATACGCCTCATTTTGACGATTTTCGTGTGCTATTGCACACCATTTTTTGGGTGATCGGGATTCCGACGTCAAAAATGCCAAATTTGTTCGTGGACGTCCGTCAAGACGTTGTCTATCCATACGGTTGGCCATCACGGCTTTTCTGGGCCATTTGGAAGGTCAAACGAGCCCCGAAGCGAGCATACGCCTCATTTTGACGATTTTCGTGTGCAATTGCACACCATTTTTTGGGTGATCGGGATTCCGACGTCAAAAATGCCAAATTTGTTCGTGGACGTCCGTCAAGACGTTGTCTATGCATACGGTTGGCCATCACGGCTTTTCTGGGCCATTTGGAAGGTCAAACGAGCCCCGAAGCGAGCATACGCCTCATTTTGACGATTTTCGTGTGCAATTGCACACCATTTTTTGGGTGATCGGGATTCCGACGTCAAAAATGCCAAATTTGTTCGTCGACGTCCGTCAAGACGTTGTCTATGCATACGGTTGGCCATCACGGCTTTTCTGGGCCATTTGGAAGGTCAAACGAGCCCCGAAGCGAGCATACGCCTCATTTTGACGATTTTCGTGTGCTATTTGCACACCATTTTTTGGGTGATCGGGATTCTGACGTCAAAAATGCCAAATTTGTTCGTGGACGTCTGTCAAGACGTTGTCTATGCATACGGTTGGCCATCACGGCTTTTCTGGGCCATTTGGAAGGTCAAACGAGCCCTGAAGCGAGCATACGCCTCATTTTGACGATTTTCGTGTGCTATTGCACACCATTTTTTGGGTGATCGGGATTCCGACGTCAAAAATGCCAAATTTGTTCGTGGACGTCCGTCAAGACGTTGTCTATGCATACGGTTGGCCATCACGGCTTTTCTGGGCCATTTGGAAGGTCAAACGAGCCCCGAAGCGAGCACACGCCTCATTTTGACGATTCTCGTGTGCTATTGCACACCATTTTTTGGGTGATCGGGATTCTGACGTCAAAAATGCCAAATTTGTTCGTGGACGTCCGTCAAGACGTTGTCTATCCATACGGTTGGCCATCACGGCTTTTCTGGGCCATTTAGAAGGTCAAACGAGCCCCGAAGCGAGCATACGCCTCATTTTGACGATTTTCGTGTGCTATTGCACACCATTTTTTGGGTGATCGGGATTCCGACGTCAAAAATGCCAAATTTGTTCGTGGACGTCCGTCAAGATGTTGTCTATGCATACGGTTGGCCATTACGGCTTTTTTGGGCCATTTGGAAGGTCAAACGAGCCCCGAAGCGAGCATACGCCTCATTTTGACGATTTTCGTGTGCTATTGCACACCATTTTTTGGGTGATCGGGATTCCGACGTCAAAAATGCCAAATTTGTTCGTGGACGTCCGTCAAGACGTTGTCTATCCATACGGTTGGCCATCACGGCTTTTCTGGGCCATTTGGAAGGTCAAACGAGCCCCGAAGCGAGCATACGCCTCATTTTGACGATTTTCGTGTGCTATTGCACACCATTTTTTGGGTGATCGGGATTCCGACGTCAAAAATGCCAAATTTGTTCGTGGACGTCCGTCAAGACGTTGTCTATCCATACGGTTGGCCATCACGGCTTTTCTGGGCCATTTGGAAGGTCAAACGAGCTCCGAAGCGAGCAGACGCCTCATTTTGACGATTTTCGTGTGCTATTCCACACCATTTTTTGGGTGATCGGGATTCCGACGTCAAAAATGCCAAATTTGTTCGTGGACATCCGTCAAGACGTTGTCTATGCATACCGTTGGCCATCACGGCTTTTCTGGGTCATTTGGAAGGTCAAAATAGCCCCGAAGCGAGCATACGCCTCATTTTGACGATTCTCATGTGCTATTGCACACCATTTTTTGGGTGATCGGGATTCCGACGTCAAAAATGCCAAATTTGTTTGTGGACGTCCGTCAAGACGTTGTCTATCCATACAGTTGGCCATCACGGCTTTTCTGGGCCATTTGGAAGGTCAAACGAGCCCCGAAGCGAGCATACGCCTCATTTTGACGATTTTCGTGTGCTATTCCACACCATTTTTTGGGTGATCGGGATTCCGACGTCAAAAATGCCAAATTTGTTCGTGGACGTCCGTCAAGACGTTGTCTATCCATACGGTTGGCCATCACGGCTTTTCTGGGCCATTTGGAAGGTCAAACGAGCCCCGAAGCGAGCATACGCCTCATTTAAACGATTTTCATGTGCTATTGCACACCATTTTTTGGGTGATCGGGATTTCGACGTCAAAAATGCCAAATTTGTTCGTGGACGTCCGTCAAGACGTTGTCTATGCATACCGTTTGCCATCACGGCTTTTCTGGGCCATTTGGAAGGTCAAACGAGCCCCGAAGCGAGCATACGCCTCATTTTGACGATTTTCGTGTGCTATTGCACACCATTTTTTGGGTGATCGGGATTCCGACGTCAAAAATGCCAAATTTGTTCGTGGACGTCCGTCAAGACGTTGTCTATGCATACGGTTGTCCATCACGGCTTTTCTGGGCCATTTGGAAGGTCAAACGAGCCCCGAAGTGAGCATACGCCTCATTTTGACGATTTTCGTGTGCTATTGCACACCATTTTTTGGGTGATCGGGATTCCGACGTAAAAAATGCCAAATTTGTTCGTGGACGTCCGTCAAGACGTTGTCTATGCATACGGTTGGCCATCACGGCTTTTCTGGGCCATTTGGAAGGTCAAACGAGCCCCGAAGCGAGCATACGCCTCATTTTGACGATTTTCTAGTGCTATTGCACACCATTTTTTGGGTGATCAGGATTCCGACGTCAAAAATGCCAAATTTGTTCGTGGACGTCCGTCAAGACGTTGTCTATGCATACGGTTGGCCATCACGGCTTTTCTGGGCCATTTGGAAGGTCAAACGAGCCCCGAAGCGAGCATACGCCTCATTTTGACGATTTTCGTGTGCTATTTGCACACCATTTTTTGGGTGATCGGGATTTCGACGTCAAAAATGCCAAATTTGTTCGTGGACGTCCGTCAAGACGTTGTCTATGCATACGGTTGGCCATCACGGCTTTTATGGGCCATTTGGAAGGTCAAACGAGCCCCGAAGCGAGCATACGCCTCATTTTGACGATTCTCGTGTGCTATTGCACACCATTTTTTGGGTGATCGAGATTCCGACGTCAAAAATGACAAATTTGTTCGTGGACGTCCGTCAAGACGTTGTCTATCCATACGGTTGGCCATCACGGCTTTTCTTGGCCATTTAGAAGGTCAAACGAGCCCCGAAGTGAGCATACGCCTCATTTTGACGATTTTCGTGTGCTATTGCACACCATTTTTTGGGTGATCGGGATTCCGACGTAAAAAATGCCAAATTTGTTCGTGGACGTCCGTCAAGACGTTGTCTATGCATACGGTTGGCCATCACGGCTTTTCTGGGCCATTTGGAAGGTCAAACGAGCCCCGAAGCGAGCATACGCCTCATTTTGACGATTTTCTAGTGCTATTGCACACCATTTTTTGGGTGATCAGGATTCCGACGTCAAAAATGCCAAATTTGTTCGTGGACGTCCGTCAAGACGTTGTCTATGCATACGGTTGGCCATCACGGCTTTTCTGGGCCATTTGGAAGGTCAAACGAGCCCCGAAGCGAGCATACGCCTCATTTTGATGATTTTCGTGTGCTATTTGCACACCATTTTTTGGGTGATCGGGATTCCGACGTCAAAAATGCCAAATTTGTTCGTGGACGTCCGTCAAGACGTTGTCTATGCATACGGTTGGCCATCACGGCTTTTATGGGCCATTTGGAAGGTCAAACGAGCCCCGAAGCGAGCATACGCCTCATTTTGACGATTCTCGTGTGCTATTGCACACCATTTTTTGGGTGATCGAGATTCCGACGTCAAAAATGACAAATTTGTTCGTGGACGTCCGTCAAGACGTTGTCTATCCATACGGTTGGCCATCACGGCTTTTCTTGGCCATTTAGAAGGTCAAACGAGCCCTGAAGCGAGCATACGCCTCATTTTGACGATTTTCGTGTGCTATTGCACACCATTTTTTGGGTGATCGGGATTCCGACGTCAAAATGCCAAATTTGTTCGTGGACGTCCGTCAAGACGTTGTCTATCCATACGGTTGGCCATCACGGCTTTTCTGGGCCATTTGGAAGGTCAAACGAGCCCCGAAGCGAGCATACGCCTCATTTTGACGATTTTCTAGTGCTATTGCACACCATTTTTTGGGTGATCAGGATTCCGACGTCAAAAATGCCAAATTTGTTCGTGGACGTCCGTCAAGACGTTGTCTATGCATACGGTTGGCCATCACGGCTTTTCTGGGCCATTTGGAAGGTCAAACGAGCCTCGAAGCGAGCATACGCCTCATTTTGACGATTTTCGTGTGCAATTGCACACCATTTTTTGGGTGATCGGGATTCCGACGTCAAAAATGCCAAATTTGTTCGTGGACGTCCGTCAAGACGTTGTCTATGCATACGGTTGGCCATCACGGCTTTTCTGGGCCATTTGGAAGGTCAAACGAGCCCCGAAGCGAGCATACGCCTCATTTTGACGATTTTCGTGTGCTATTGCACACCATTTTTTGGGTGATCGGGATTCCGACGTCAAAAATGCCAAATTTGTTCGTCAACGTCCGTCAACACGTTGTCTATACATACGGTTGGCCATCACGGCTTTTCTGGGCCATTTGGAAGGTCAAACGAGCCCCGAAGCGAGCATACGCCTCATTTTGACGATTTTCGTGTGCTATTGCACACCATTTTTTGGGTGATCGGGATTCCGACGTCAAAAATGCCAAATTTGTTCGTGGACGTCCGTCAAGACGTTGTCTATCCATACGGTTGGCCATCACGGCTTTTCTGGGCCATTTGGAAGGTCAAACGAGCCCCAAAGCGAGCATACGCCTCATTTTGACGATTCTCGTGTGCTATTGCACACCATTTTTTGGGTAATCGGGATTCCGACGTCAAAAATGACAAATTTGTTCGTGGACGTCCGTCAAGACGTTGTCTATCCATACGGTTGGCCATCACGGCTTTTCTGGGCCATTTGGAAGGTCAAACGAGCTCCGAAGCGAGCATACGCCTCATTTTGACGATTTTCATGTGCTATTCCACACCATTTTTTGGGTGATCGGGATTCCGACGTCAAAAATGCCAAATTTGTTCGTGGACGTCCGTCAAGACGTTGTCTATCCATACGGTTGGCCATCACGGTTTTTCTGGGCCATTTGGATGGTCAAACGAGCCCCGAAGCGAGCATACGCCTCATTTTGACGATTTTCGTGTGCTATTGCACACCATTTTTTGGGTGATCGGGATTCCGACGTCAAAAAAGCCAAATTTGTTCGTGGACGTCCGTCAAGACGTTGTCAATGCATACGGTTGGCCATCACGGCTTTTCTGGGCCATTTGGAAGGTCAAACGAGCCCCGAAGCGAGCATACGCCTCATTTTGACGATTTTCGTGTGCTATTGCACACCATTTTTTGGGTGATCGGGATTCCGACGTCAAAAATGCCAAATTTGTTCGTGGACGTCCGTCAAGACGTTGTCTATCCATACGGTTGGCCATCACGGCTTTTCTAGGCCATTTGGAAGGTCAAACGAGCCCCGAAGCGAGCATACGCCTCATTTTGACGATTCTCGTGTGCTATTGCACACCATTTTTTGGGTGATCGGGATTCCGACGTTAAAAATGCCAAATTTGTTCGTGGACGTCCGTCAAGACGTTGTCTATGCATACGGTTGGCCATCACGGCTTTTCTGGGCCATTTGGAAGGTCAAACGAGCCCCGAAGCGAGCATACGCCTCATTTTGACGATTTTCGTGTGCTATTGCACACCATTTTTTGGGTGATCGGGATTCCGACGTCAAAAATGCCAAATTCTTTCGTGGACGTCCGCCAAGACGTTGTCTATCCATACGGTTGGCCATCACGGCTTTTCTGGGCCATTTGGAAGGTCAAACGAGCCCCGAAGCGAGCATACGCCTCATTTTGACGATTTTCGTGTGCTATTTATTGCACACCATTTTTTAAGTGATCGGGATTCCGACGTCAAAAATGCCAAATTTGTTTGTGGACGTCCGTCAAGACGTTGTCTATCCATACGGTTGGCCATCACGGCTTTTCTGGGCCATTTGGAAGGTCAAACGAGCCCCGAAGCGAGCATACGCCTCATTTTGACGATTTTCGTGTGCTATTGCACACCATTTTTTGGGTGATCGGGATTCCGACGTCAAAAATGCCAAATTCTTTCGTGGACGTCCGTCAAGACGTTGTCTATCCATACGGTTGGCCATCACGGCTTTTCTGGGCCATTTGGAAGGTCAAACGAGCCCCGAAGCGAGCATACGCCTCATTTTGACGATTTTCGTGTGCTATTGCACACCATTTTTTGGGTGATCGGGATTCCAACGTCAAAAATTCCAAATTTATTCGTGGACGTCCGTCAAGACGTTGTCTATCCATACGGTTGTCCATCATGGCTTTTCTGGGCCATTTGGAAGGTAAAACGAGCCCCGAAGCGAGCATACGCCTCATTTTGACGATTTTCGTGTGCTATTGCACACCATTTTTTGGGTTATCGGGATTCCGACGTCAAAAATGCCAAATTTGTTCGTGGACGTCCGTCAAGACGTTGTCTATCCATACGGTTGGCCATCACGGCTTTTCTGGGCCATTTGGAAGGTCAAACGAGCCCCGAAGCGAGCATACGCCTCATTTTGACGATTTTCGTGTGCTATTGCACACCATTTTTTAGGTAATCGGGATTCCGACGTCAAAAATGCCAAATTTGTCCGTGGACGTCCGTAAAGACGTTGTCTATCCATACGGTTGGCCATCACGGCTTTTCTGGGCCATTTGGAAGGTCAAACGAGCCCCGAAGCGAGCATACGCCTCATTTTGACGATTTTCGTGTGCTATTGCACACCATTTTTTGGGTGATCGGGATTCCGACGTCAAAAATGCCAAATTTGTTCGTGGACGTCCGTCAAGACGTTGTCTATGCATACGGTTGGCCATCACGGCTTTTCTGGGCCATTTGGAAGGTCAAACGAGCCCCGAAGCGAGCATACGCCTCATTTTGACGATTTTCGTGTGCTATTGCACACCATTTTTTGGGTGATCGGGATTCCGACGTCAAAAATGCCAAATTTGTTCGTGGACGTCCGTCAAGACGTTATCTATGCATACGGTTGTCCATCATGGCTTTTCTGGGCCATTTGGAAGGTCAAACGAGCCCCGAAGCGAGCATACGCCTCATTTTGACGATTTTCGTGTGCTATTGCACACCATTTTTTGGGTGATCGGGATTCCGACGTCAAAAATGCCAAATTTGTTCGTGGACGTCCGTCAAGACGTTGTCTATCCATACGGTTGGCCATCACGGCTTTTCTGGGCCATTTGGAAGGTCAAACGAGCCCCGAAGCGAGCATACACCTCATTTTGACGATTTTCGTGTGCTATTGCACACCATTTTTTGGGTGATCGGGATTCCGACGTCAAAAATGCCAAATTTGTTCGTGGACGTCCGTCAAGATGTTTTCTATCCATACGGTTGTCCATCATGGCTTTTCTGGGCCATTTGGAAGGTAAAACGAGCCCCGAAGCGAGCATACGCCTCATTTTGACGATTTTCGTGTGCTATTGCACACCATTTTTTGGGTGATCGGGATTCCGACGTCAAAAATGCCAAATTTGTTCGTGGACGTCCGTCAAGACGTTGTCTATCCATACGGTTGGCCATCACGGCTTTTCTGGGCCATTTGGAAGGTCAAACGAGCCCCGAAGCGAGCATACGCCTCATTTTGACGATTTTCGTGTGCTATTGCACACCATTTTTTGGGTGATCGGGATTCCGACGTCAAAAATGCCAAATTTGTTCGTGGATGTCCGTCAAGACGTTGTCTATGCATACGGTTGGCCATCACGGCTTTTCTGGGCCATTTGGAAGGTCAAACGAGCCCCGAAGCGAGCATACGCCTCATTTTGACGATTTTCGTGTGCTATTGCACACCATTTTTTGGGTGATCGGGATTCCGACGTCAAAAATACCAAATTTGTTCGTGGCCGTCCGTCAAGATGTTGTCTATCCATACGGTTGGCCATCACGGCTTTTCTGGGCCATTTGGAAGGTCAAACGAGCCCCGAAGCGAGCATACGCCTCATTTTGACGATTTTCGTGTGCTATTGCACACCATTTTTTGGGTGATGGGGATTCCAACGTCAAAAATGCCAAATTTGTTCGTGGACGTCCGTCAAGACGTTGTCTATGCATACGGTTGGCCATCACGGCTTTTCTGGGCCATTTGGAAGGTCAAACGAGCCCCGAAGCGAGCATACGCCTCATTTTGACGATTTTCGTGTGCTATTGCACACCATTTTTTGGGTGATCGGGATTCCGACGTCAAAAATGCCAAATTTGTTCATGAACGTCCGTCAAGACGTTGTCTATGCATACGGTTGGCCATCACGGCTTTTCTGGGCCATTTGAAGGGTCAAACGAGCCCCGAAGCGAGCATACGCCTCATTTTGACGATTTTCGTGTGCTATTGCACACCATTTTTTGGGTGATCGGGATTCCGACGTCAAAAAAGCCAAATTTGTTCGTGGACGTCCGTCAAGACGTTGTCAATGCATACGGTTGGCCATCACGGCTTTTCTGGGCCATTTGGAAGGTCAAACGAGCCCCGAAGCGAGCATACGCCTCATTTTGACGATTTTCGTGTGCTATTGCACACCTTTTTTTGGGTGATCGGGATTCCGACGTCAAAAATGCCAAATTTGTTCGTGGACATTCTTCAAGACGTTGTCTATCCATACGGTTGGCCATCACGGCTTTTCTGGGCCATTTGGAAGGTCAAACGAGCCCCGAAGCGAGCATACGCCTCATTTTGACGATTTTCGTGTGCTATTGCACACCATTTTTTGGGTGATCGGGATTCCGACGTCAAAAATGCCAAATTCTTTCGTGGACGTCCGTCAAGACGTTGTCTATCCATACGGTTGGCCATCAAGGCTTTTCTGGGCCATTTTGAAGGTCAAACGAGCCCCGAAGCGAGCATACGCCTCATTTTGACGATTTTCGTGTGCTATTTATTGCACACCATTTTTTGGGTGATCGGGATTCCGACGTCAAAAATGTCAAATTTGTTCGTGGACGTCCGTCAAGACGTTGTCTATCCATACGGTTGGCCATCACGGCTTTTCTGGGCCATTTGGAAGGTCAAACGAGCCCCGAAGCGAGCATACGCCTCATTTTGACGATTTTCGTGTGCTATTGCACACCATTTTTTGGGTGATCGGGATTCCAACGTCAAAAATGCCAAATTTGTTCGTGGACGTCCGTCAAGACGTTGTCTATGCATACGGTTGGCCATCACGGCTTTTCTGGGCCATTTGGAAGGTCAAACGAGCCCCGGAGCGAGCATACGCCTCATTTTGACGATTTTCGTGTGCTATTGCACACCATTTTTTGGGTGATCGAGATTCCGACGTCAAAAATGCCAAATTTGTTCGTGGACGTCCGTCAAGACGTTGTCTATGCATACGGTTGGCCATCACGGCTTTTCTGGGCCATTTGGAAGGTCAAACGAGCCCCGAAGCGAGCATACGCCTCATTTTGACGATTTTCGTGTGCTATTGCACACCATTTTTTGGGTGATCGGGATTCCGACGTCAAAAATGCCAAATTTATTCGTGGACGTCCGTCAAGACGTTGTCTATCCATACGGTTGGCCATCACGGCTTTTCTGGGCCATTTGGAAGGTCAAACGAGCCCCGAAGCGAGCATACGCCTCATTTTGACGATTTTCGTGTGCTATTGCACACCATTTTTTGGGTGATCGGGATTTCGACGTCAAAAATGCCAAATTTGTTCGTGGACGTCCGTCAAGACGTTGTCTATCCATACGGTTGGCCATCACGGCTTTTCTGGGCCATTTGAAAGGTCAAACGAGCCCCGAAGCGAGCATACGCCTCATTTTGACGATTTTCGTGTGCTATTGCACACCATTTTTTGGGTGATCGGGATTCCGACGTCAAAAAAGCCAAAATTGTTCGTGGACGTCCGTCAAGACGTTGTCAATGCATACGTTTGGCCATCACGGCTTTTCTGGGCCATTTGGAAGGTCAAACGAGCCCCGAAGCGAGCATACGCCTCATTTTGACGATTTTCGTGTGCTATTGCACACTATTTTTTGGGTGATCGGGATTCCGAGGTCAAAAATGCCAAATTTGTTCGTGGACGTCCGCCAAGACGTTTTCTATCCATACGGTTGGCCATCACGGCTTTTCTGGGCCATTTGGAAGGTTAAACGAGCCCCGAAGCGAGCATACGCCTCATTTTGACGATTTTCGTGTGCTATTGCACACCATTTTTTGGGTGATCGGGATTCCGACGTCAAAAATTCCAAATTTGTTCGTGTACGTTCGTCAAGACGTTGTCTATGCATACGGTTGGCCATCACAGCTTTTCTGGGCCATTTGGAAGGTCAAACGAGCCCCGAAGCGAGCATACGCCTCATTTTGACGATTTTCGTGTGCTATTGCACACCATTTTTTGGGTGATCGGGATTTCGACGTCAAAAATGCCAAATTTGTTCGTGGACGTCCGTCAAGACGTTGTCTATCCATACGGTTGGCCATCACGGCTTTTCTGGGCCATTTGGAAGGTCAAACGAGCCCCGAAGCGAGCATACGCCTCATTTTGACGATTTTCGTGTGCTATTGCACACCATTTTTTGGGTGATCGGGATTCCGACGTCAAAAATGCCAAATTTGTTCGTGGACGTCCGTCAAGACGTTGTCTATCCATACGGTTGGCCATCACGGCTTTTCTGGGCCATTTGGAAGGTCAAACGAGCCCCGAAGTGAGCATACGCCTCATTTTGACGATTTTCGTGTGCTATTGCACACCATTTTTTGGGTGATCGGGATTCCGACATCAAAAATGCCAAATTTGTTCGTGGACGTCCGTCAAGACGTTGTCTATCCATACGGTTGGCCATCACGGCTTTTCTGGGCCATTTGGAAGGTCAAATGAGCCCCGAAGCGAGCATACGCCTCATTTTGACGATTTTCGTGTGCTATTGCACACCATTTTTTGGGTGATCGGGATTCCGACGTCAAAAATGCCAAATTTGTTCGTGGACGTCCGTCAAGACGTTGTCTATGCATACGGTTGGCCATCACGGCTTTTCTGGGCCATTTGGAAGGTCCAACGAGCCCCGAAGCGAGCATACGCCTCATTTTGACGATTTTCGTGTGCTATTGCACACCATTTTTTGGGTGATCGGGATTTCGACGTCAAAAATGCCAAATTTGTTCGTGGACGTCCGTCAAGACATTGTCTATCCATAAGGTTGGCCATCACGGCTTTTCTGGGCCATTTGGAAGGTCAAACGAGCCCCGAAGCGAGCATACGCCTCATTTTGACGATTTTCGTGTGCTATTGCACACCATTTTTTGGGTGATCGGGATTCCGACGTCAAAAAAGCCAAAATTGTTCGTGGACGTCCGTCAAGACGTTGTCAATGCATACGTTTGGCCATCACGGCTTTTCTGGGCCATTTGGAAGGTCAAATGAGCCCCGAAGCGAACATACGCCTCATTTTGACGATTTTCGTGTGCTATTGCACACCTTTTTTTGGGTGATCGGGATTCCGACGTCAAAAATGCCAAATTTGTTCGTGGACGTCCGTCAAGACGTTGTCTATCCATACGGTTGGCCATCACGGCTTTTCTGGGCCATTTGGAAGGTCAAACGAGCCCCGAAGCGAGCATACGCCTCATTTTGACGATTTTCGTGTGCTATTGCACACTATTTTTTGGGTGATCGGGATTCCGACGTCAAAAATGCCAAATTTGTTCGTGGACGTCCGCCAAGACGTTTTCTATCCATACGGTTGGCCATCACGGCTTTTCTGGGCCATTTGGAAGGTTAAACGAGCCCCGAAGCGAGCATACGCCTCATTTTGACGATTTTCGTGTGCTATTGCACACCATTTTTTGGGTGATCGGGATTCCGACGTCAAAAATTCCAAATTTGTTCGTGTACGTTCGTCAAGACGTTGTCTATGCATACGGTTGGCCATCACGGCTTTTCTGCGCCATTTGGAAGGTCAAACGAGCCCCGAAGCGAGCATACGCCTCATTTTGACGATTTTCGTGTGCTATTGCACACCATTTTTTGGGTGATCGGGATTCCGACGTCAAAAATGCCAAATTTGTTCGTGGACGTCCGTCAAGACGTTGTCTATCCATACGGTTGGCCATCACGGCTTTTCTGGGCCATTTGGAAGGTCAAACGAGCCCCGAAGTGAGCATACGCCTCATTTTGACGATTTTCGTGTGCTATTGCACACCATTTTTTGGGTGATCGGGATTCCGACATCTAAAATGCCAAATTTGTTCGTGGACGTCCGTCAAGACGTTGTCTATCCATACGGTTGGCCATCACGGCTTTTCTGGGCCATTTGGAAGGTCAAATGAGCCCCGAAGCGAGCATACGCCTCATTTTGACGATTTTCGTGTGCTATTGCACACCATTTTTAGGGTGATCGGGATTCCGACGTCAAAAATGCCAAATTTGTTCGTGGACGTCCGTCAAGACGTTGTCTATGCATACGGTTGGCCATCACAGCTTTTCTGGGCCATTTGGAAGGTCCAACGAGCCCCGAAGCGAGCATACGCCTCATTTTGACGATTTTCGTGTGCTATTGCACACCATTTTTTGGGTTATCGGGATTCCGACGTCAAAAATGCCAAATTCTTTCGTGGACGTCCGTCAAGACGTTGTCTATCCATATGGTTGGCCATCACGGCTTTTCTGGGCCATTTGGAAGGTCAAACGAGCTCCGAAGCGAGCATACGCCTCATTTTGACGATTTTCGTGTGCTATTGCACACCATTTTTTGGGTGATCGGGATTCCGACGTCAAAAATACCAAATTTGTTCGTGGACGTCCGTCAAGACGTTGTCTATGCATACGGTTGGCCATCACGGCTTTTCTGGGCCATTTGGAAGGTCAAACGAGCCCCGAAGCGAGCATTCGCCTCATTTTGACGATTTTCGTGTGCTATTGCACACCATTTTTTGGATGATCGGGATTCCAACGTCAAAAATGCCAAATTTGTTCGTGGACGTCCGTCAAGACGTTGTCTATCCATACGTTTGGCCGTCACGGCTTTTCTGGGCCATTTGGAAGGTCAAACGAGCCCCGAAGCGAGCATACGCCTCATTTTGACGATTTTCGTGTGCTATTGCACACCATTTTTTGGGTGATCGGGATTCCGACGTCAAAAATGCCAAATTTGTTCGTGGACGTCCGTCAAGACGTTGTCTATCCATACGGTTGGCCATCTTGGCTTTTCTGGGCAATTTGGAAGGTCAAACGAGCCCCGAAGCGAGCATACGCCTCATTTTGACGATTTTCGTGTGCTATTGCACACCATTTTTTGGGTGATCGGGATTCCGACGTCAAAAATGCCAAATTTGTTCGTGGACGTTCGTCAAGACGTTGTCTATGCATACGGTTGGCCATCACGGCTTTTCTGGGCCATTTGGAAGGTCAAACGAGCCCCGAAGCGAGCATACGCCTCATTTTGACAATTTTCGTGTGCTATTGCACACCATTTTTTGGGTGATCGGGATTCCGACGTCAAAAATGCCAAATTTGTTCGTGGACGTTCGTCAAGACGTTGTCTATGCATACGGTTGGCCATCACGGCTTTTCTGGGCCATTTGGAAGGTCAAACGAGCCCCGAAGCGAGCATACGCCTCATTTTGACGATTTTCGTGTGCTATTGCACACCATTTTTTGGGTGATCGGGATTCCGACATCTAAAATGCCAAATTTGTTCGTGGACGTCCGTCAAGACGTTGTCTATCCATACGGTTGGCCATCACGGCTTTTCTGGGCCATTTGGAAGGTCAAATGAGCCCCGAAGCGAGCATACGCCTCATTTTGACGATTTTCGTGTGCTATTGCACACCATTTTTTGGGTGATCGGGATTCCGACGTCAAAAATGCCAAATTTGTTCGTGGACGTCCGTCAAGACGTTGTCTATGCATACGGTTGGCCATCACAGCTTTTCTGGGCCATTTGGAAGGTCCAACGAGCCCCGAAGCGAGCATACGCCTCATTTTGACGATTTTCGTGTGCTATTGCACACCATTTTTTGGGTTATCGGGATTCCGACGTCAAAAATGCCAAATTCTTTCGTGGACGTCCGTCAAGACGTTGTCTATCCATACGGTTGGCCATCACGGCTTTTCTGGGCCATTTGGAAGGTCAAACGAGCCCCGAAGCGAGCATACGCCTCATTTTGACGATTTTCGTGTGCTATTGCACACCATTTTTTGGGTGATCGGGATTCCGACGTCAAAAATGCCAAATTTGTTCGTGGACGTCCGTCAAGACGTTGTCTATCCATACGGTTGGCCATCACGGCTTTTCTGGGCCATTTGGAAGGTCAAACGAGCCCCGAAGTGAGCATACGCCTCATTTTGACGATTTTCGTGTGCTATTGCACACCATTTTTTGGGTGATCGGGATTCCGACATCTAAAATGCCAAATTTGTTCGTGGACGTCCGTCAAGACGTTGTCTATCCATACGGTTGGCCATCACGGCTTTTCTGGGCCATTTGGAAGGTCAAATGAGCCCCGAAGCGAGCATACGCCTCATTTTGACGATTTTCGTGTGCTATTGCACACCATTTTTTGGGTGATCGGGATTCCGACGTCAAAAATGCCAAATTTGTTCGTGGACGTCCGTCAAGACGTTGTCTATGCATACGGTTGGCCATCACAGCTTTTCTGGGCCATTTGGAAGGTCCAACGAGCCCCGAAGCGAGCATACGCCTCATTTTGACGATTTTCGTGTGCTATTGCACACCATTTTTTGGGTTATCGGGATTCCGACGTCAAAAATGCCAAATTCTTTCGTGGACGTCCGTCAAGACGTTGTCTATCCATACGGTTGGCCATCACGGCTTTTCTGGGCCATTTGGAAGGTCAAACGAGCTCCGAAGCGAGCATACGCCTCATTTTGACGATTTTCGTGTGCTATTGCACACCATTTTTTGGGTGATCGGGATTCCGACGTCAAAAATGCCAAATTTGTTCGTGGACGTCCGTCAAGACGTTGTCTATGCATACGGTTGGCCATCACGGCTTTTCTGGGCCATTTGGAAGGTCAAACGAGCCCCGAAGCGAGCATTCGCCTCATTTTGACGATTTTCGTGTGCTATTGCACACCATTTTTTGGATGATCGGGATTCCAACGTCAAAAATGCCAAATTTGTTCGTGGACGTCCGTCAAGACGTTGTCTATCCATACGTTTGGCCGTCACGGCTTTTCTGGGCCATTTGGAAGGTCAAACGAGCCCCGAAGCGAGCATACGCCTCATTTTGACGATTTTCGTGTGCTATTGCACACCATTTTTTGGGTGATCGGGATTCCGACGTCAAAAATGCCAAATTTGTTCGTGGACGTCCGTCAAGACGTTGTCTATCCATACGGTTGGCCATCTTGGCTTTTCTGGGCAATTTGGAAGGTCAAACGAGCCCCGAAGCGAGCATACGCCTCATTTTGACGATTTTCGTGTGCTATTGCACACCATTTTTTGGGTGATCGGGATTCCGACGTCAAAAATGCCAAATTTGTTCTTGGACGTTCGTCAAGACGTTGTCTATGCATACGGTTGGCCATCACGGCTTTTCTGGGCCATTTAGAAGGTCAAACGAGCCCCGAAGCGAGCATACGCCTCATTTTGACAATTTTCGTGTGCTATTGCACACCATTTTTTGGGTGATCGGGATTCCGACGTCAAAAATCCCAAATTTGTTCGTGGACGTCCGTCAAGACGTTTTCTATCCATACGGTTGGCCATCACGGCTTTTCTGGGCCATTTGGAAGGTCAAACGAGCCCCGAAGCGAGCATACGCCTCATTTTGACGATTTTCGTGTGCTATTGCACACCTTTTTTTGGGTGATCGGGATTCCGACGTCAAAAATGCCAAATTTGTTCGTGGACGTCCGTCAAGACGTTGTCTATCCATACGGTTGGCCATCACGGCTTTTCTTGGCCATTTGGAAGGTCAAACGAGCCCCGAAGCGAGCATACGCCTCATTTTGACGATTTTCGTGTGCTATTGCACACTATTTTTTGGGTGATCGGGATTCCGACGTCAAAAATGCCAAATTTGTTCGTGGACGTCCGTCAAGACGTTGTCTATCCATACGGTTGGCCATCACGGCTTTTCTGGGCCATTTGGAAGGTCAAACGAGCCCCGAAGCGAGCATACGCCTCATTTTGACGATTTTCGTGTGCTATTGCACACTATTTTTTGGGTGATCGGGATTCCGACGTCAAAAATCCCAAATTTATTCGTGTACGTCCGTCAAGACGTTGTCTATGCATACGGTTGGCCATCACGGCTTTTCTGGGCCATTTGGAAGGTCAAACGAGCCCCGAAGCGAGCATACGCCTCATTTTGACGATTTTCGTGTGCTATTGCACACCATTTTTTGGGTGATCGGGATTCCGACGTCAAAAATGCCAAATTTGTTCGTGGACGTCCGTCAAGACGTTGTCTATGCATACGGTTGGCCATCACGGCTTTTCTGGGCCATTTGGAAGGTCAAACGAGCCCCGAAGCGAGCATTCGCCTCATTTTGACGATTTTCGTGTGCTATTGCACACCATTTTTTCGATGATCGGGATTCCAACGTCAAAAATGCCAAATTTGTTCGTGGACGTCCGTCAAGCCGTTGTATATCCATACGTTTGGCCGTCACGGCTTTTCTGGGCCATTTGGAAGGTCAAACGAGCCCCGAAGCGAGCATACGCCTCATTTTGACGATTTTCGTGTGCTATTGCACACCATTTTTTGGGTGATCGGGATTCCGACGTCAAAAATGCCAAATTTGTTCGTGGACGTCCATCAAGACGTTGTCTATCCATACGGTTGGCCATCACGGCTTTTCTGGGCAATTTGGAAGGTCAAACGAGCCCCGAAGCGAGCATACGCCTCATTTTGACGATTTTCGTGTGCTATTGCACACCATTTTTTGGGTGATCGGGATTCCGACGTCAAAAATGCCAAATTTGTTCGTGGACGTCCGTCAAGACGTTGTCTATCCATACGGTTGGCCATCACGGCTTTTCTGGGCCATTTGGAAGGTCAAACGAGCCCCGAAGCGAGCATACGCCTCATTTTGACGATTTTCGTGTGCTATTGCACACTATTTTTTGGGTGATCGGGATTCCGACGTCAAAAATGCCAAATTTGTTCGTGGACGTCCGTCAAGACGTTGTCTATCCATACGGTTGGCCATCACGGCTTTTCTGGGCCATTTGGAAGGTCAAACGAGCCCCGAAGCGAGCATACGCCTCATTTTGACGATTTTCGTGTGCTATTGCACACTATTTTTTGGGTGATCGGGATTCCGACGTCAAAAATCCCAAATTTATTCGTGTACGTCCGTCAAGACGTTGTCTATGCATACGGTTGGCCATCACGGCTTTTCTGGGCCATTTGGAAGGTCAAACGAGCCCCGAAGCGAGCATACGCCTCATTTTGACGATTTTCGTGTGCTATTGCACACCATTTTTTGGGTGATCGGGATTCCGACGTCAAAAATGCCAAATTTGTTCGTGGACGTCCGTCAAGACGTTGTCTATGCATACGGTTGGCCATCACGGCTTTTCTGGGCCATTTGGAAGGTCAAACGAGCCCCGAAGCGAGCATTCGCCTCATTTTGACGATTTTCGTGTGCTATTGCACACCATTTTTTCGATGATCGGGATTCCAACGTCAAAAATGCCAAATTTGTTCGTGGACGTCCGTCAAGCCGTTGTATATCCATACGTTTGGCCGTCACGGCTTTTCTGGGCCATTTGGAAGGTCAAACGAGCCCCGAAGCGAGCATACGCCTCATTTTGACGATTTTCGTGTGCTATTGCACACCATTTTTTGGGTGATCGGGATTCCGACGTCAAAAATGCCAAATTTGTTCGTGGACGTCCATCAAGACGTTGTCTATCCATACGGTTGGCCATCACGGCTTTTCTGGGCAATTTGGAAGGTCAAACGAGCCCCGAAGCGAGCATACGCCTCATTTTGACGATTTTCGTGTGCTATTGCACACCATTTTTTGGGTGATCGGGATTCCGACGTCAAAAATGCCAAATTTGTTCGTGGACGTTCGTCAAGACGTTGTCTATGCATACGGTTGGCCATCACGGCTTTTCTGGGCCATTTGGAAGGTCAAACGAGCCCCGAAGCGAGCATACGCCTCATTTTGACGATTTTCGTGTGCTATTGCACACCATTTTTTGGGTGATCGGGATTCCGACGTCAAAAATGCCAAATTTGTTCGTGGACGTCCGTCAAGACGTTGTCTATGCATACGGTTGGCCATCACGGCTTTTCTGGGCCATTTGGAAGGTCAAACGAGCCCCGAAGCGAGCATACGCCTCATTTTGACGATTTTCGTGTGCTATTGCACACCATTTTTTGGGTGATCGGGATTCCGACGTCAAAAATGCCAAATTTGTTCATGGACGTCCGTCAAGACGTTGTCTATGCATACGGTTGGCCATCACGGCTTTTCTGGGCCATTTGGAAGGTCAAACGAGCCCCGAAGCGAGCATACGCCTCATTTTGACGATTTTTGGGTGCTATTGCACACCATTTTTTGGGTGATCGGGATTCCAACGTCAAAAATGCCAAATTTGTTCGTGGACGTCCGTCAAGACATTGTCTATGCATACGGTTGGCCATCACGGCTTTTCTGGGCCATTTGGAAGGTCAAACGAGCCCCGAAGCGAGCATACGCCTCATTTTGATGATTTTCGTGTGCTATTGCACACCATTTTTTGGGTGATCGGGATTCCGACGTCAAAAATGCCAAATTTGTTCGTGGACGTCCGTCAAGATGTTGTCTATCCATACGGTTGGCCATCACGGATTTTCTGGGCCATTTGGAAGGTCAAACGAGCCCCGAAGCGAGCATACGCCTCATTTTGACGATTTTCGTGTGCTATTGCACACCATTTTTTGGGTGATCGGGATTCCGACGTCAAAAATGCCAAATTTGTTCGTGGACGTCCGTCAAGACGTTGTCTATCCATACGGTTGGCCATCACGGCTTTTCTGGGCCATTTGGAAGGTCAAACGAGCCCCGAAGCGAGCATACGCCTCATTTTGACGATTTTCGTGTGCTATTGCACACCATTTTTTGGGTGATCGGGATTCCGACGTCAAAAATGCCAAATTTGTTCGTGGACGTCCGTCAAGACGTTGTCTATGCATACGGTTGGCCATCACGGCTTTTCTGGGCCATTTGGAAGGTCAAACGAGCCCCGAAGCGAGCATACGCCTCATTTTGACGATTTTCGTGTGCTATTGCACACCATTTTTTGGGTGATCGGGATTCCGACGTCAAAAATGCCAAATTTGTTCGTGGACGTCCGTCAAGACGTTGTCTATGCATACGGTTGGCCATCACGGCTTTTCTGGGCCATTTGGAAGGTCAAACGAGCCCCGAAGCGAGCATACGCCTCATTTTGACGATTTTCGTGTGCTATTGCACACCATTTTTTGGGTGATCGGGATTCCGACGTCAAAAAATGCCAAATTTGTTCGTGGACGTCCGTCAAGACGTTGTCTATGCATACGGTTGGCCATCACGGCTTTTATGGGCCATTTAGAAGGTCAAACGAGCCCCGAAGCGAGCATACGCCTCATTTTGACGATTTTCGTGTGCTATTGCACACCATTTTTTGGGTGATCGGGATTCCGACGTCAAAAATGCCAAATTTGTTCGTGGACATCCGTCAAGACGTTTTCTATCCATACGGTTGGCCATCACGGCTTTTCTGGGCCATTTGGAAGGTCAAACGAGCCCCGAAGCGAGCATACGCCTCATTTTGACGATTTTCGTGTGCTATTGCACACCATTTTTTGGGTGATCGGGATTCCGACGTCAAAAATGCCAAATTTGTTCGTGGACGTCCGTCAAGACGTTGTCTATGCATACGGTTGGCCATCACGGCTTTTCTGGGCCATTTGGAAGGTTAAACGAGCCCCGAAGCGAGCATACGCCTCATTTTGACGATTTTCGTGTGCTATTGCACACCATTTTTTGGGTGATCGGGATTCCGACGTCAAAAATGCAAAATTTGTTCGTGGACATCCGTCAAGACGTTGTCTATGCATACGGTTGGCCATCACGGCTTTTCTGGGCCATTTGGAAGGTCAAACGAGCCCCGAAGCGAGCATACGCCTCATTGTGATGATTTTCGTGTGCTATTACACACCATTTTTTGGGTGATCGGGATTCCGACGTCAAAAATGCAAAATTTGTTCGTGGACGTCCGTCAAGACGTTGTCTATCCATACGATTGGCCATCATGGCTTTTCTGGGCCGTTTGGAATGTCAAACGAGCCCCGAAGCGAGCATACGCCTCATTTTGACGATTTTCGTGTGCTATTGCACACCATTTTTTGGGTGATCGGGATTCCGACGTCAAAAATGCCAAATTTGTTCGTGGACGTCCGTCAAGACGTTGTCTATGCATACGGTTGGCCATCACGGTTTTTCTGGGCCATTTGGAAGGTCAAACGAGCCCCGAAGCGAGCATACGCCTCATTTTGACGATTTTCGTGTGCTATTGCACACCATTTTTTGGGTGATCGGGATTCCGGCGTCAAAAATGCCAAATTTGTTTGTGGACGTCCGTCAAGACGTTGTCTATCCATACGGTTGGCCATCACGGCTTTTCTGGGCCATTTGGAAGGTCAAACGAGCCCCGAAGCGAGCATACGCCTCATTTTGACGATTTTCGTGTGCTATTGCACACCATTTTTTGGGTGATCAGGATTCCGACGTCAAAAATGCCAAATTTGTTCGTGGATGTCCGTCAAGACGTTGTCTATGCATACGGTTGGCCATCACGGCTTTTCTGGGCCATTTGGAAGGTCAAACGAGCCCCGAAGCGAGCATACGCCTCATTTTGACGATTTTCGTGTGCTATTGCACACCATTTTTTGGGTGATCGGGATTCCGACGTCAAAAATGCCAAATTTGTTCGTGGACGTCCGTCAAGATGTTGTCTATCCATACGGTTGGCCATCACGGCTTTTCTGGGCCATTTGGAAGGTCAAACGAGCCCCGAAGCGAGCATACGCCTCATTTTGACGATTTTCGTGTGCTATTGCACACCATTTTTTGGGTGATCGGGATTCCAACGTCAAAAATGCCAAATTTGTTCGTGGACGTCCGTCAAGACGTTGTCTATGCATACGGTTGGCCATCACGGCTTTTCTGGGCCATTTGGAAGGTCAAACGAGCCCCGAAGCGAGCATACGCCTCATTTTGACGATTTTCGTGTGCTATTGCACACCATTTTTTGGGTGATCGGGATTCCGACGTCAAAAATGCCAAATTTGTTCATGAACGTCCGTCAAGACGTTGTCTATCCATACGGTTGGCTATCACGGCTTTTCTGGGCCATTTGGAAGGTCAAACGAGCCCCGAAGCGAGCATACGCCTCATTTTGACGATTTTCGTGTGCTATTGCACACCATTTTTTGGGTGATCGGGATTCTGACGTCAAAAATGCCAAATTTGTTCGTGGACGTCCGTCAAGACGTTGTCTATGCATACGGTTGGCCATCACGGCTTTTCTGGGCCATTTGGAAGGTCAAACGAGCCCCGAAGCGAGCATACGCCTCATTTTGACGATTTTCGTGTGCTATTGCACACCATTTTTTGGGTGATCGAGATTTCGACGTCAAAAATGCCAAATTTGTTCGTGGACGTCCGTCAAGACGTTGTCTATCCATACGGTTGGCCATCACGGCTTTTCTGGGCCATTTGGAAGGTCAAACGAGCCCCGAAGCGAGCATACGCCTCATTTTGACGATTTTCGTGTGCTATTGCACACCATTTTTTGGGTGATCGGGATTCCGACGTCAAAAATGCCAAATTTGTTCGTGGACGTCCGTCAAGACGTTGTCTATCCATACGGTTGGCCATCACGGCTTTTCTGGGCCATTTGGAAGGTCAAATGAGCCCCGAAGCGAGCATACGCCTCATTTTGACGATTTCGTGTGCTATTGCACACCATTTTTTGGGTGATCGGGATTCCGACGTCAAAAATGCCAAATTTGTTCGTGGACGTCCGTCAAGACGTTGTCTATGCATACGGTTGGCCATCACGGCTTTTCTGGGCCATTTGGAAGGTCCAACAAGCCCCGAAGCGAGCATACGCCTCATTTTGACGATTTTCGTGTGCTATTGCACACCATTTTTTGGGTGATCGGGATTCCGACGTCAAAAATGCCAAATTCTTTCGTGGACGTCCGTCAAGACGTTGTCTATCCATACGGTTGGCCATCATGGCTTTTCTGGGCCATTTGGAAGGTCAAACGAGCCCCGAAGCGAGCATACGCCTCATTTTGACGATTTTCGTGTGCTATTGCACACCATTTTTTGGGTGATCGGGATTCCAACGTCAAAAATGCCAAATTTGTTCGTGGACGTCCGTCAAGACGTTGTCTATGCATACGGTTGGACATCACGGCTTTTCTGGGCCATTTGGAAGGTCAAACGAGCCCCGGAGCGAGCATACGCCTCATTTTGACGATTTTCGTGTGCTATTGAACACCATTTTTTGGGTGATCGGGATTTCGACGTCAAAAATGCCAAATTTGTTCGTGGACGTCCGTCAAGACGTTGTCTATCCATAAGGTTGGCCATCACGGCTTTTCTGGGCCATTTGGAAGGTCAAACGAGCCCCGAAGCGAGCATACGCCTCATTTTGACGATTTTCGTGTGCTATTGCACACCATTTTTTGGGTGATCGGGATTCCGACGTCAAAAACGCCAAATTTGTTCGTGGACGTCCGTCAAGACGTTGTCTATCTATACGGTTGGCCATCACGGCTTTTCTGGGCCATTTGGAAGGTCAAACGAGCCCCGAAGTGAGCATACGCCTCATTTTGACGATTTTCGTGTGCTATTGCACACCATTTTTTGGGTGATCGGGATTCCGACGTCAAAAATGCCAAATTTGTTCGTGGACGTCCGTCAAGACGTTGTCTATCCATACGGTTGGCCATCACGGCTTTTCTGGGCCATTTGGAAGGTCAAATGAGCCCCGAAGCGAGCATACGCCTCATTTTGACGATTTTCGTGTGCTATTGCACACCATTTTTTGGGTGATCGGGATTCTGACGTCAAAAATGCCAAATTTGTTCGTGGACGTCCGTCAAGACGTTGTCTATGCATACGGTTGGCCATCACGGCTTTTCTGGGCCATTTGGAAGGTCCAACGAGCCCCGAAGCGAGCATACGCCTCATTTTGACGATTTTCGTGTGCTATTGCACACCATTTTTTGGGTGATCGGGATTCCGACGTCAAAAATGCCAAATTCTTTCGTGGACGTCCGTCAAGACGTTGTCTATCCATACGGTTAGCCATCATGGCTTTTCTGGGCCATTTGGAAGGTCAAACGAGCCCCGAAGCGAGCATACGCCTCATTTTGACGATTTTCGTGTGCTATTTATTGCACACCATTTTTTGGGTGATCGGGATTCCGACGTCAAAAATGCCAAATTTGTTCGTGGACGTCCGTCAAGACGTTGTCTATCCATACGGTTGGCCATCACGGCTTTTCTGGGCCATTTGGAAAGTCAAACGAGCCCCGAAGCGAGCATACGCCTCATTTTGACGATTTTCGTGTGCTATTGCACACCATTTTTTGGGTGATCGGGATTCCAACGTCAAAAATGTCAAATTTGTTCGTGGACGTCCGTCAAGACGTTGTCTATGCATACGGTTGGCCATCACGGCTTTTCTGGGCCATTTGGAAGGTCAAACGAGCCCCGGAGCGAGCATACGCCTCATTTTGACGATTTTCGTGTGCTATTGCACACCATTTTTTGGGTGATCGAGATTCCGACGTCAAAAATGCCAAATTTGTTCGTGGACGTCCGTCAAGACGTTGTCTATGCATACGGTTGGCCATCACGGCTTTTTTGGGCCATTTGGAAGGTCAAACGAGCCCCGAAGCGAGCATACGCCTCATTTTGACGATTTTCATGTGCTATTGCACACCATTTTTTGGGTGATCGGGATTCCGACGTCAAAAATGCCAAATTTGTTCGTGGACGTCCGTCAAGACGTTGTCTATCCATACGGTGGGCCATCACGGCTTTTCTGGGCCATTTGGAAGGTCAAATGAGCCCCGAAGCGAGCATACGCCTCATTTTGACGATTTTCGTGTGCTATTGCACACCATTTTTTGGGTGATCGGGATTCCAACGTCAAAAATGCCAAATTTGTTCGTGGACGTCCGTCAAGACGTTATCTATCCATACGGTTGGCCATCACGGCTTTTCTGGGCCATTTGGAAGGTCAAACGAGCCCCGAAGCGAGCATACGCCTCATTTTGACGATTTTCGTGTGCTATTGCACAACATTTTTTGGGTGATCGGGATTCCGACGTCAAAAAAGCCAAATTTGTTCGTGGACGTCCGTCAAGACGTTGTCAATGCATACGGTTGGCCATCACGGCTTTTCTGGGCCATTTGGAAGGTCAAACGAGCCCACGAAGCGAGCATACGCCTCATTTTGACGATTTTCGTGTGCTATTGCACACCTTTTTTTGGGTGATCGGGATTCCGACGTCAAAAATGCCAAATTTGTTCGTGGACGTCCGTCAAGACGTTGTCTATCCATACGGTTGGCCATCACGGCTTTTCTGGGCCATTTGGAAGGTCAAACGAGCCCCGAAGCGAGCATACGCCTCATTTTGACGATTTTCGTGTGCTATTGCACACTATTTTTTGGGTGATCGGGATTCCAACGTCAAAAATGCCAAATTTGTTCGTGGACGTCCGTCAAGACGTTGTCTATCCATACGGTTGGCCATCACGGCTTTCCTGGGCCATTTGGAAGGTCAAACGAGCCCCGAAGCGAGCATACGCCTCATTTTGACGATTTTCGTGTGCTATTGCACACCATTTTTTGGGTGATCGGGATTCCGACGTCAAAAATCCCAAATTTATTCGTGTACGTCCGTCAAGACGTTGTCTATGCATACGGTTGGCCATCACGGCTTTTCTGGGCCATTTGGAAGGTCAAACGAGCCCCGAAGCGAGCATACGCCTCATTTTGACGATTTTCGTGTGCTATTGCACACCATTTTTTGGGTGATCGGGATTCCGACGTCAAAAATGCCAAATTTGTTCGTGGACGTCCGTCAAGACGTTGTCTATGCATACGGTTGGCCATCACGGCTTTTCTGGGCCATTTGGAAGGTCAAACGAGCCCCGAAGCGAGCATTCGCCTCATTTTGACGATTTTCGTGTGCTATTGCACACCATTTTTTGGGTGATCGGGATTCCAACGTCAAAAATGCCAAATTTGTTCGTGGACGTCCGTCAAGACGTTGTCTATCCATACGTTTGGCCGTCACGGCTTTTCTGGGCCATTTGGAAGGTCAAACGAGCCCCGAAGCGAGCATACGCCTCATTTTGACGATTTTCGTGTGCTATTGCACACCATTTTTTGGGTGATTGGGATTCCGACATCAAAAATGCCAAATTTGTTCGTGGACGTCCGTCAAGACGTTGTCTATCCATACGGTTTGCCATCACGGCTTTTCTGGGCAATTTGGAAGGTCAAACGAGCCCCGAAGCGAGCATACGCCTCATTTTGACGATTTTCGTGTGCTATTGCACACCATTTTTTGGGTGATCGGGATTCCGACGTCAAAAATGCCAAATTTGTTCGTGGACGTTCGTCAAGACGTTGTCTATGCATACGGTTGGCCATCACGGCTTTTCTGGGCCATTTGGAAGGTCAAACGAGCCCCGAAGCGAGCATACGCCTCATTTTGACGATTTTCGTGTGCTATTGCACACCATTTTTTGGGTGATCGGGATTCCGACGTCAAAAATCCCAAATTTGTTCGTGGACGTCCGTCAAGACGTTTTCTATCCATACGGTTGGCCATCACGGCTTTTCAAGGCCATTTGGAAGGTCAAACGAGCCCCGAAGCGAGCATACGCCTCATTTTGACGATTTTCGTGTGCTATTGCACACCATTTTTTGGGTGATCGGGATTCCGACGTCAAAAATGCCAAATTTGTTCGTGGACGTCCGTCAAGACGTTGTCTATGCATACGGTTGGCCATCACGGCTTTTATAGGCCATTTGGAAGGTCAAACGAGCCCCGAAGCGAGCATACGCCTCATTTTGACGATTTTCGTGTGCTATTGCACACCATTTTTTGGGTGATCGGGATTCCGACGTCAAAAATGCCAAATTTGTTCGTGGACGTCCGTCAAGACGTTGTCTATGCATACGGTTGGCCATCACGGCTTTTCTGGGCCATTTGGAAGGTCAAACGAGCCCCGAAGCGAGCATACGCCTCATTTTGACGATTTTTGTGTGCTATTGCACACCATTTTTTGGGTGATCGGGATTCCAACGTCAAAAACGCATAATTTGTTCGTGGACGTCCGTCAAGACGTTGTCTATGCATACGGTTGGCCATCACGGCTTTTCTGGGCCATTTGGAAGGTCAAACGAGCCCCGAAGCGAGCATACGCCTCATTTTGACGATTTTCGTGTGCTATTGCACACCATTTTTTGGGTGATCGGGATTCCGACGTCAAAAATGCCAAATTTGTTCGTGGACGTCCGTCAAGACGTTGTCTATGCATACGGTTGGCCATCACGGCTTTTCTGGGCCATTTAGAAGGTCAAACGAGCCCCGAAGCGAGCATACGCCTCATTTTGACGATTTTCGTGTGCTATTGCACACCATTTTTTGGGTGATCGGGATTCCGACGTCAAAAATGCCAAATTTGTTCGTGGACGTCCGTCAAGCTGTTTTCTATCCATACGGTTGGCCATCACGGCTTTTCTGGGCCATTTGGAAGGTCAAACGAGCCCCGAAGCGAGCATACGCCTCATTTTGACGATTTTCGTGTGCTATTGCACACCATTTTTTGGGTGATCGGGATTCCGACGTCAAAAATGCCAAATTTGTTCGTGGACGTCCGTCAAGACGTTGTCTATGCATACGGTTGGCCATCACAGCTTTTCTGGGCCATTTGGAAGGTCAAACGAGCCCCGAAGCGAGCATACGCCTCATTTTGACGATTTTCGTGTGCTATTGCACACCATTTTTTGGGTGATCGGGATTCCAACGTCAAAAATGCCAAATTTGTTCGTGGACGTCCGTCAAGACGTTGTCTATCCATACGGTTGGCCATCACGGCTTTTCTGGGCCATTTAGAAGGTCAAACGAGCCCCGAAGCGAGCATACGCCTCATTTTGACGATTTTCGTGTGCTATTGCACACCATTTTTTGGGTGATCGGGATTCCGACGTCAAAAATACCAAATTTGTTCGTGGAAGTCCGTCAAGACGTTGTCTATGCATACGGTTGGCCATCACGGCTTTTCTGGGCCATTTGGAAGGTCAAACGAGCCCCGAAGCGAGCATACGCCTCATTTTGACGATTTTCGTGTGCTATTGCACACCATTTTTTGGGTGATCGAGATTTCGACGTCAAAAATGCCAAATTTGTTCGTGGACGTCCGTCAAGCCGTTGTATATCCATACGTTTGGCCGTCACGGCTTTTCTGGGCCATTTGGAAGGTCAAACGAGCCCCGAAGCGAGCATACGCCTCATTTTGACGATTTTCGTGTGCTATTGCACACCATTTTTTGGGTGATCGGGATTCCGACGTCAAAAATGCCAAATTTTTTCGTGGACGTCCATCAAGACGTTGTCTATCCATACGGTTGGCCATCACGGCTTTTCTGGGCAATTTGGAAGGTCAAACGAGCCCCGAAGCGAGCATACGCCTCATTTTGACGATTTTCGTGTGCTATTGCACACCATTTTTTGGGTGATCGGGATTCCGACGTCAAAAATGCCAAATTTGTTCGTGGACGTTCGTCAAGACGTTGTCTATGCATACGGTTGGCCATCACGGCTTTTCTGGGCCATTTGGAAGGTCAAACGAGCCCCGAAGCGAGCATACGCCTCATTTTGACGATTTTCGTGTGCTATTGCACACCATTTTTTGGGTGATCGGGATTCCGACGTCAAAAATGCCAAATTTGTTCGTGGACGTCCGTCAAGACGTTGTCTATGCATACGGTTGGCCATCACGGCTTTTCTGGGCCATTTGGAAGGTCAAACGAGCCCCGAAGCGAGCATACGCCTCATTTTGACGATTTTCGTGTGCTATTGCACACCATTTTTTGGGTGATCGGGATTCCGACGTCAAAAATGCCAAATTTGTTCATGGACGTCCGTCAAGACGTTGTCTATGCATACGGTTGGCCATCACGGCTTTTCTGGGCCATTTGGAAGGTCAAACGAGCCCCGAAGCGAGCATACGCCTCATTTTGACGATTTTTGGGTGCTATTGCACACCATTTTTTGGGTGATCGGGATTCCAACGTCAAAAATGCCAAATTTGTTCGTGGACGTCCGTCAAGACATTGTCTATGCATACGGTTGGCCATCACGGCTTTTCTGGGCCATTTGGAAGGTCAAACGAGCCCCGAAGCGAGCATACGCCTCATTTTGATGATTTTCGTGTGCTATTGCACACCATTTTTTGGGTGATCGGGATTCCGACGTCAAAAATGCCAAATTTGTTCGTGGACGTCCGTCAAGATGTTGTCTATCCATACGGTTGGCCATCACGGATTTTCTGGGCCATTTGGAAGGTCAAACGAGCCCCGAAGCGAGCATACGCCTCATTTTGACGATTTTCGTGTGCTATTGCACACCATTTTTTGGGTGATCGGGATTCCGACGTCAAAAATGCCAAATTTGTTCGTGGACGTCCGTCAAGACGTTGTCTATCCATACGGTTGGCCATCACGGCTTTTCTGGGCCATTTGGAAGGTCAAACGAGCCCCGAAGCGAGCATACGCCTCATTTTGACGATTTTCGTGTGCTATTGCACACCATTTTTTGGGTGATCGGGATTCCGACGTCAAAAATGCCAAATTTGTTCGTGGACGTCCGTCAAGACGTTGTCTATGCATACGGTTGGCCATCACGGCTTTTCTGGGCCATTTGGAAGGTCAAACGAGCCCCGAAGCGAGCATACGCCTCATTTTGACGATTTTCGTGTGCTATTGCACACCATTTTTTGGGTGATCGGGATTCCGACGTCAAAAATGCCAAATTTGTTCGTGGACGTCCGTCAAGACGTTGTCTATGCATACGGTTGGCCATCACGGCTTTTCTGGGCCATTTGGAAGGTCAAACGAGCCCCGAAGCGAGCATACGCCTCATTTTGACGATTTTCGTGTGCTATTGCACACCATTTTTTGGGTGATCGGGATTCCGACGTCAAAAAATGCCAAATTTGTTCGTGGACGTCCGTCAAGACGTTGTCTATGCATACGGTTGGCCATCACGGCTTTTATGGGCCATTTAGAAGGTCAAACGAGCCCCGAAGCGAGCATACGCCTCATTTTGACGATTTTCGTGTGCTATTGCACACCATTTTTTGGGTGATCGGGATTCCGACGTCAAAAATGCCAAATTTGTTCGTGGACGTCCGTCAAGACGTTTTCTATCCATACGGTTGGCCATCACGGCTTTTCTGGGCCATTTGGAAGGTCAAACGAGCCCCGAAGCGAGCATACGCCTCATTTTGACGATTTTCGTGTGCTATTGCACACCATTTTTTGGGTGATCGGGATTCCGACGTCAAAAATGCCAAATTTGTTCGTGGACGTCCGTCAAGACGTTGTCTATGCATACGGTTGGCCATCACGGCTTTTCTGGGCCATTTGGAAGGTTAAACGAGCCCCGAAGCGAGCATACGCCTCATTTTGACGATTTTCGTGTGCTATTGCACACCATTTTTTGGGTGATCGGGATTCCGACGTCAAAAATGCAAAATTTGTTCGTGGACATCCGTCAAGACGTTGTCTATGCATACGGTTGGCCATCACGGCTTTTCTGGGCCATTTGGAAGGTCAAACGAGCCCCGAAGCGAGCATACGCCTCATTGTGATGATTTTCGTGTGCTATTACACACCATTTTTTGGGTGATCGGGATTCCGACGTCAAAAATGCAAAATTTGTTCGTGGACGTCCGTCAAGACGTTGTCTATCCATACGATTGGCCATCACGGCTTTTCTGGGCCGTTTGGAATGTCAAACGAGCCCCGAAGCGAGCATACGCCTCATTTTGACGATTTTCGTGTGCTATTGCACACCATTTTTTGGGTGATCGGGATTCCGACGTCAAAAATGCCAAATTTGTTCGTGGACGTCCGTCAAGACGTTGTCTATGCATACGGTTGGCCATCACGGTTTTTCTGGGCCATTTGGAAGGTCAAACGAGCCCCGAAGCGAGCATACGCCTCATTTTGACGATTTTCGTGTGCTATTGCACACCATTTTTTGGGTGATCGGGATTCCGGCGTCAAAAATGCCAAATTTGTTTGTGGACGTCCGTCAAGACGTTGTCTATCCATACGGTTGGCCATCACGGCTTTTCTGGGCCATTTGGAAGGTCAAACGAGCCCCGAAGCGAGCATACGCCTCATTTTGACGATTTTCGTGTGCTATTGCACACCATTTTTTGGGTGATCAGGATTCCGACGTCAAAAATGCCAAATTTGTTCGTGGATGTCCGTCAAGACGTTGTCTATGCATACGGTTGGCCATCACGGCTTTTCTGGGCCATTTGGAAGGTCAAACGAGCCCCGAAGCGAGCATACGCCTCATTTTGACGATTTTCGTGTGCTATTGCACACCATTTTTTGGGTGATCGGGATTCCGACGTCAAAAATGCCAAATTTGTTCGTGGACGTCCGTCAAGATGTTGTCTATCCATACGGTTGGCCATCACGGCTTTTCTGGGCCATTTGGAAGGTCAAACGAGCCCCGAAGCGAGCATACGCCTCATTTTGACGATTTTCGTGTGCTATTGCACACCATTTTTTGGGTGATCGGGATTCCAACGTCAAAAATGCCAAATTTGTTCGTGGACGTCCGTCAAGACGTTGTCTATGCATACGGTTGGCCATCACGGCTTTTCTGGGCCATTTGGAAGGTCAAACGAGCCCCGAAGCGAGCATACGCCTCATTTTGACGATTTTCGTGTGCTATTGCACACCATTTTTTGGGTGATCGGGATTCCGACGTCAAAAATGCCAAATTTGTTCATGAACGTCCGTCAAGACGTTGTCTATCCATACGGTTGGCTATCACGGCTTTTCTGGGCCATTTGGAAGGTCAAACGAGCCTCGAAGCGAGCATACGCCTCATTTTGACGATTTTCGTGTGCTATTGCACACCATTTTTTGGGTGATCGGGATTCTGACGTCAAAAATGCCAAATTTGTTCGTGGACGTCCGTCAAGACGTTGTCTATGCATACGGTTGGCCATCACGGCTTTTCTGGGCCATTTGGAAGGTCAAACGAGCCCCGAAGCGAGCATACGCCTCATTTTGACGATTTTCGTGTGCTATTGCACACCATTTTTTGGGTGATCGAGATTTCGACGTCAAAAATGCCAAATTTGTTCGTGGACGTCCGTCAAGACGTTGTCTATCCATACGGTTGGCCATCACGGCTTTTCTGGGCCATTTGGAAGGTCAAACGAGCCCCGAAGCGAGCATACGCCTCATTTTGACGATTTTCGTGTGCTATTACACCATTTTTTGGGTGATCGGGATTCCGACGTCAAAAATGCCAAATTTGTTCGTGGACGTCCGTCAAGACGTTGTCTATCCATACGGTTGGCCATCACGGCTTTTCTGGGCCATTTGGAAGGTCAAATGAGCCCCGAAGCGAGCATACGCCTCATTTTGACGATTTCGTGTGCTATTGCACACCATTTTTTGGGTGATCGGGATTCCGACGTCAAAAATGCCAAATTTGTTCGTGGACGTCCGTCAAGACGTTGTCTATGCATACGGTTGGCCATCACGGCTTTTCTGGGCCATTTGGAAGGTCCAACAAGCCCCGAAGCGAGCATACGCCTCATTTTGACGATTTTCGTGTGCTATTGCACAACATTTTTTGGGTGATCGGGATTCCGACGTCAAAAATGCCAAATTCTTTCGTGGACGTCCGTCAAGACGTTGTCTATCCATACGGTTGGCCATCATGGCTTTTCTGGGCCATTTGGAAGGTCAAACGAGCCCCGAAGCGAGCATACGCCTCATTTTGACGATTTTCGTGTGCTATTGCACACCATTTTTTGGGTGATCGGGATTCCAACGTCAAAAATGCCAAATTTGTTCGTGGACGTCCGTCAAGACGTTGTCTATGCATACGGTTGGACATCACGGCTTTTCTGGGCCATTTGGAAGGTCAAACGAGCCCCGGAGCGAGCATACGCCTCATTTTGACGATTTTCGTGTGCTATTGAACACCATTTTTTGGGTGATCGGGATTTCGACGTCAAAAATGCCAAATTTGTTCGTGGACGTCCGTCAAGACGTTGTCTATCCATAAGGTTGGCCATCACGGCTTTTCTGGGCCATTTGGAAGGTCAAACGAGCCCCGAAGCGAGCATACGCCTCATTTTGACGATTTTCGTGTGCTATTGCACACCATTTTTTGGGTGATCGGGATTCCGACGTCAAAAACGCCAAATTTGTTCGTGGACGTCCGTCAAGACGTTGTCTATCCATACGGTTGGCCATCACGGCTTTTCTGGGCCATTTGGAAGGTCAAACGAGCCCCGAAGTGAGCATACGCCTCATTTTGACGATTTTCGTGTGCTATTGCACACCATTTTTTGGGTGATCGGGATTCCGACGTCAAAAATGCCAAATTTGTTCGTGGACGTCCGTCAAGACGTTGTCTATCCATACGGTTGGCCATCACGGCTTTTCTGGGCCATTTGGAAGGTCAAATGAGCCCCGAAGCGAGCATACGCCTCATTTTGACGATTTTTGTGTGCTATTGCACACCATTTTTTGGGTGATCGGGATTCTGACGTCAAAAATGCCAAATTTGTTCGTGGACGTCCGTCAAGACGTTGTCTATGCATACGGTTGGCCATCACGGCTTTTCTGGGCCATTTGGAAGGTCCAACGAGCCCCGAAGCGAGCATACGCCTCATTTTGACGATTTTCGTGTGCTATTGCACACCATTTTTTGGGTGATCGGGATTCCGACGTCAAAAATGCCAAATTCTTTCGTGGACGTCCGTCAAGACGTTGTCTATCCATACGGTTAGCCATCATGGCTTTTCTGGGCCATTTGGAAGGTCAAACGAGCCCCGAAGCGAGCATACGCCTCATTTTGACGATTTTCGTGTGCTATTTATTGCACACCATTTTTTGGGTGATCGGGATTCCGACGTCAAAAATGCCAAATTTGTTCGTGGACGTCCGTCAAGACGTTGTCTATCCATACGGTTGGCCATCACGGCTTTTCTGGGCCATTTGGAAAGTCAAACGAGCCCCGAAGCGAGCATACGCCTCATTTTGACGATTTTCGTGTGCTATTGCACACCATTTTTTGGGTGATCGGGATTCCAACGTCAAAAATGCCAAATTTGTTCGTGGACGTCCGTCAAGACGTTGTCTATGCATACGGTTGGCCATCACGGCTTTTCTGGGCCATTTGGAAGGTCAAACGAGCCCCGGAGCGAGCATACGCCTCATTTTGACGATTTTCGTGTGCTATTGCACACCATTTTTTGGGTGATCGAGATTCCGACGTCAAAAATGCCAAATTTGTTCGTGGACGTCCGTCAAGATGTTGTCTATGCATACGGTTGGCCATCACGGCTTTTTTGGGCCATTTGGAAGGTCAAACGAGCCCCGAAGCGAGCATACGCCTCATTTTGACGATTTTCATGTGCTATTGCACACCATTTTTTGGGTGATCGGGATTCCGACGTCAAAAATGCCAAATTTGTTCGTGGACATCCGTCAAGACGTTGTCTATCCATACGGTTGGCCATCACGGCTTTTCTGGGCCATTTGGAAGGTCAAATGAGCCCCGAAGCGAGCATACGCCTCATTTTGACGATTTTCGTGTGCTATTGCACACCATTTTTTGGGTGATCGGGATTCCAACGTCAAAAATGCCAAATTTGTTCGTGGACGTCCGTCAAGACGTTATCTATCCATACGGTTGGCCATCACGGCTTTTCTGGGCCATTTGGAAGGTCAAACGAGCCCCGAAGCGAGCATACGCCTCATTTTGACGATTTTCGTGTGCTATTGCACAACATTTTTTGGGTGATCGGGATTCCGACGTCAAAAAAGCCAAATTTGTTCGTGGACGTCCGTCAAGACGTTGTCAATGCATACGGTTGGCCATCACGGCTTTTCTGGGCCATTTGGAAGGTCAAACGAGCCCACGAAGCGAGCATACGCCTCATTTTGACGATTTTCGTGTGCTATTGCACACCTTTTTTTGGGTGATCGGGATTCCGACGTCAAAAATGCCAAATTTGTTCGTGGACGTCCGTCAAGACGTTGTCTATCCATACGGTTGGCCATCACGGCTTTTCTGGGCCATTTGGAAGGTCAAACGAGCCCCGAAGCGAGCATACGCCTCATTTTGACGATTTTCGTGTGCTATTGCACACTATTTTTTGGGTGATCGGGATTCCAACGTCAAAAATGCCAAATTTGTTCGTGGACGTCCGTCAAGACGTTGTCTATCCATACGGTTGGCCATCACGGCTTTCCTGGGCCATTTGGAAGGTCAAACGAGCCCCGAAGCGAGCATACGCCTCATTTTGACGATTTTCGTGTGCTATTGCACACCATTTTTTGGGTGATCGGGATTCCGACGTCAAAAATCCCAAATTTATTCGTGTACGTCCGTCAAGACGTTGTCTATGCATACGGTTGGCCATCACGGCTTTTCTGGGCCATTTGGAAGGTCAAACGAGCCCCGAAGCGAGCATACGCCTCATTTTGACGATTTTCGTGTGCTATTGCACACCATTTTTTGGGTGATCGGGATTCCGACGTCAAAAATGCCAAATTTGTTCGTGGACGTCCGTCAAGACGTTGTCTATGCATACGGTTGGCCATCACGGCTTTTCTGGGCCATTTGGAAGGTCAAACGAGCCCCGAAGCGAGCATTCGCCTCATTTTGACGATTTTCGTGTGCTATTGCACACCATTTTTTGGGTGATCGGGATTCCAACGTCAAAAATGCCAAATTTGTTCGTGGACGTCCGTCAAGACGTTGTCTATCCATACGTTTGGCCGTCACGGCTTTTCTGGGCCATTTGGAAGGTCAAACGAGCCCCGAAGCGAGCATACGCCTCATTTTGACGATTTTCGTGTGCTATTGCACACCATTTTTTGGGTGATTGGGATTCCGACATCAAAAATGCCAAATTTGTTCGTGGACGTCCGTCAAGACGTTGTCTATCCATACGGTTTGCCATCACGGCTTTTCTGGGCAATTTGGAAGGTCAAACGAGCCCCGAAGCGAGCATACGCCTCATTTTGACGATTTTCGTGTGCTATTGCACACCATTTTTTGGGTGATCGGGATTCCGACGTCAAAAATGCCAAATTTGTTCGTGGACGTTCGTCAAGACGTTGTCTATGCATACGGTTGGCCATCACGGCTTTTCTGGGCCATTTGGAAGGTCAAACGAGCCCCGAAGCGAGCATACGCCTCATTTTGACGATTTTCGTGTGCTATTGCACACCATTTTTTGGGTGATCGGGATTCCGACGTCAAAAATCCCAAATTTGTTCGTGGACGTCCGTCAAGACGTTTTCTATCCATACGGTTGGCCATCACGGCTTTTCAAGGCCATTTGGAAGGTCAAACGAGCCCCGAAGCGAGCATACGCCTCATTTTGACGATTTTCGTGTGCTATTGCACACCATTTTTTGGGTGATCGGGATTCCGACGTCAAAAATGCCAAATTTGTTCGTGGACGTCCGTCAAGACGTTGTCTATGCATACGGTTGGCCATCACGGCTTTTATAGGCCATTTGGAAGGTCAAACGAGCCCCGAAGCGAGCATACGCCTCATTTTGACGATTTTCGTGTGCTATTGCACACCATTTTTTGGGTGATCGGGATTCCGACGTCAAAAATGCCAAATTTGTTCGTGGACGTCCGTCAAGACGTTGTCTATGCATACGGTTGGCCATCACGGCTTTTCTGGGCCATTTGGAAGGTCAAACGAGCCCCGAAGCGAGCATACGCCTCATTTTGACGATTTTCGTGTGCTATTGCACACCATTTTTTGGGTGATCGGGATTCCAACGTCAAAAACGCATAATTTGTTCGTGGACGTCCGTCAAGACGTTGTCTATGCATACGGTTGGCCATCACGGCTTTTCTGGGCCATTTGGAAGGTCAAACGAGCCCCGAAGCGAGCATACGCCTCATTTTGACGATTTTCGTGTGCTATTGCACACCATTTTTTGGGTGATCGGGATTCCGACGTCAAAAATGCCAAATTTGTTCGTGGACGTCCGTCAAGACGTTGTCTATGCATACGGTTGGCCATCACGGCTTTTCTGGGCCATTTAGAAGGTCAAACGAGCCCCGAAGCGAGCATACGCCTCATTTTGACGATTTTCGTGTGCTATTGCACACCATTTTTTGGGTGATCGGGATTCCGACGTCAAAAATGCCAAATTTGTTCGTGGACGTCCGTCAAGCTGTTTTCTATCCATACGGTTGGCCATCACGGCTTTTCTGGGCCATTTGGAAGGTCAAACGAGCCCCGAAGCGAGCATACGCCTCATTTTGACGATTTTCGTGTGCTATTGCACACCATTTTTTGGGTGATCGGGATTCCGACGTCAAAAATGCCAAATTTGTTCGTGGACGTCCGTCAAGACGTTGTCTATGCATACGGTTGGCCATCACAGCTTTTCTGGGCCATTTGGAAGGTCAAACGAGCCCCGAAGCGAGCATACGCCTCATTTTGACGATTTTCGTGTGCTATTGCACACCATTTTTTGGGTGATCGGGATTCCAACGTCAAAAATGCCAAATTTGTTCGTGGACGTCCGTCAAGACGTTGTCTATCCATACGGTTGGCCATCACGGCTTTTCTGGGCCATTTAGAAGGTCAAACGAGCCCCGAAGCGAGCATACGCCTCATTTTGACGATTTTCGTGTGCTATTGCACACCATTTTTTGGGTGATCGGGATTCCGACGTCAAAAATACCAAATTTGTTCGTGGAAGTCCGTCAAGACGTTGTCTATGCATACGGTTGGCCATCACGGCTTTTCTGGGCCATTTGGAAGGTCAAACGAGCCCCGAAGCGAGCATACGCCTCATTTTGACGATTTTCGTGTGCTATTGCACACCATTTTTTGGGTGATCGGTATTCCGACGTCAAAAATGCCAAATTTGTTCGTGGACGTCCGTCAAGACGTTGTCTATGCATACGGTTTGCCATCACGGCTTTTCTGGGCCATTTGGAAGGTCAAACGAGCCCCGAAGCGAGCATACGCCTCATTTTGACGATTTTCGTGTGCTATTGCACACCATTTTTTGGGTGATCGGGATTCCGACGTCAAAAATACCAAATTTGTTCGTGGACGTCCGTCAAGACGTTTTCTATCCATACGGTCGGCCATCACGGCTTTTCTGGGCCATTTGGAAGGTCAAACGAGCCCCGAAGCGAGCATACGCCTCATTTTGACGATTTTCGTGTGCTATTGCACACCATTTTTTGGGTGATCGGGATTCCGACATCAAAAATGCCAAATTTGTTCGTGGACGTCCGTCAAGACGTTGTCTATGCATACGGTTGGCCATCACGGCTTTTCTGGGCCATTTGGAAGGTCAAACGAGCCCCGAAGCGAGCATACGCCTCATTTTGACGATTTTCATGTGCTATTGCACACCTTTTTTGGGTGATCGGGATTCCGACGTCAAAAATGCCAAATTTGTTCATGGACGTCCGTCAAGACGTTGTCTATGCATACGGTTGGCCATCACGGCTTTTCTGGGCCATTTGGAAGGTCAAACGAGCCCTGAAGCGAGCATACGCCTCATTTTGACGATTTTCGTGTGCTATTGCACACCATTTTTTGGGTGATCGGGATTCCGACGTCAAAAATGCCAAATTTGTTCGTGGACGTCCGTCAAGACGTTGTCTATCCATACGGATGGCCATCACGACTTTTCTGGGCCATTTGGAAGGTCAAACGAGCCCCGAAGCGAGCATACGCCTCATTTTGACAATTTTCGTGTGCTATTGCACACCATTTTTTGGGTGATCGGGATTCCGACGTCAAAAATTCCAAATTTGTTCGTGGACGTCCGTAAAGACGTTGTCTATCCATACGGTTGGCCATCACGGCTTTTCTGGGCCATTTGGAAGGTCAAACGAGCCCCGAAGCGAGCATACGCCTCATTTTGACGATTTTCGTGTGCTATTGCACACCATTTTTTGGGTGATCGGGATTCCGACGTCAAAAATGCCAAATTTGTTCGTGGACGTCCGTCAAGACGTTGTCTATGCATACGGTTGGCCATCACGGCTTTTATAGGCCATTTGGAAGGTCAAACGAGCCCCGAAGCGAGCATACGCCTCATTTTGACGATTTTCGTGTGCTATTGCACACCATTTTTTGGGTGATCGGGATTCCGACGTCAAAAATGCCAAATTTGTTCGTGGACGTCCGTCAAGACATTGTCTATGCATACGGTTGGCTATCACGGCTTTTCTGGGCCATTTGGAAGGTCAAACGAGCCCTGAAGCGAGCATACGCCTCATTTTGACGATTTTCGTGTGCTATTGCACACCATTTTTTGGGTGATCGGGATTCCGACGTCAAAAATGCCAAATTTTTTCGTGGACGTCCGTCAAGACGTTGTCTATGCATACGGTTGGCCATCACGGCTTTTCTGGGCCATTTGGAAGGTCAAACGAGCCCCGAAGCAAGCATACGCCTCATTTTGATGATTTTCGTGTGCTATTACACACCATTTTTTGGGTGATCAGGATTCCGACGTCAAAAATGCCAAATTTGTTCGTGGACGTCCGTCAAGACGTTGTCTATCCATACGGTTGGCCATCACGGCTTTTCTGGGCCATTTGGAATGTCAAACGAGCCCCGAAGCGAGCGTACGCCTCATTTTGACGATTTTCGTGTGCTATTGCACACCATTTTTTGGGTGATCGGGATTCCGACGTCAAAAATACCAAATTTGTTCGTGGACGTCCGTCAAGACGTTTTCTATACATACGGTCGGCCATCACGGCTTTTCTGGGCCATTTGGAAGGTCAAACGAGCCCCGAAGCGAGCATACGCCTCATTTTGACGATTTTCGTGTGCTATTGCACACCATTTTTTGGGTGATCGGGATTCCGACATCAAAAATGCCAAATTTGTTCGTGGACGTCCGTCAAGACGTTGTCTATGCATACGGTTGGCCATCACGGCTTTTCTGGGCCATTTGGAAGGTCAAACGAGCCCCGAAGCGAGCATACGCCTCATTTTGACGATTTTCGTGTGCTATTGCACACCTTTTTTGGGTGATCGGGATTCCGACGTCAAAAATGCCAAATTTGTTCATGGACGTCCGTCAAGACGTTGTCTATGCATACGGTTGGCCATCACGGCTTTTCTGGGCCATTTGGAAGGTCAAACGAGCCATGAAGCGAGCATACGCCTCATTTTGACGATTTTCGTGTGCTATTGCACACCATTTTTTGGGTGATCGGGATTCCGACGTCAAAAATGCCAAATTTGTTCGTGGACGTCCGTCAAGACGTTATCTATCCATACGGTTGGCCATCACGGCTTTTCTGGGCCATTTGGAAGGTCAAACGAGCCCCGAAGCGAGCATACGCCTCATTTTGACGATTTTCGTGTGCTATTGCACACCATTTTTTGGGTGATCGGGATTCCGACGTCAAAAAAGCCAAATTTGTTCGTGGACGTCCGTCAAGACGTTGTCAATGCATACGGTTGGCCATCACGGCTTTTCTGGGCCATTTGGAAGGTCAAACGAGCCCCGAAGCGAGCATACGCCTCATTTTGACGATTTTCGTGTGCTATTGCACACCTTTTTTTGGGTGATCGGGATTCCGACGTCAAAAATGCCAAATTTGTTCGTGGACGTCCGTCAAGACGTTGTCTATCCATACGGTTGGCCATCACGGCTTTTCTGGGCCATTTGGAAGGTCAAACGAGCCCCGAAGCGAGCATACGCCTCATTTTGACGATTTTCGTGTGCTATTGCACACTATTTTTTGGGTGATCGGGATTCCGACGTCAAAAATGCCAAATTTGTTCGTGGACGTCCGTCAAGACGTTGTCTATCCATACGGTTGGCCATCACGGCTTTTCTGGGCCATTTGGAAGGTCAAACGAGCCCCGAAGCGAGCATACGCCTCATTTTGACGATTTTCGTGTGCTATTGCACACCATTTTTTGGGTGATCGGGATTCCGACGTCAAAAATCCCAAATTTGTTCGTGTACGTCCGTCAAGACGTTGTCTATGCATACGGTTGGCCATCACGGCTTTTCTGGGCCATTTGGAAGGTCAAACGAGCCCCGAAGCGAGCATACGCCTCATTTTGACGATTTTCGTGTGCTATTGCACACCATTTTTTGGGTGATCGGGATTCCGACGTCAAAAATGCCAAATTTGTTCGTGGACGTCCGTCAAGACGTTGTCTATGCATACGGTTGGCCATCACGGCTTTTCTGGGCCATTTGGAAGGTCAAACGAGCCCCGAAGCGAGCATTCACCTCATTTTGACGATTTTCGTGTGCTATTGCACACCATTTTTTGGGTGATCGGGATTCCAACGTCAAAAATGCCAAATTTGTTCGTGGAAGTCCGTCAAGACGTTGTCTATCCATACGTTTGGCCGTCACGGCTTTTCTGGGCCATTTGGAAGGTCAAACGAGCCCCGAAGCGAGCATACGCCTCATTTTGACGATTTTCGTGTGCTATTGCACACCATTTTTTGGGTGATTGGGATTCCGACGTCAAAAATGCCAAATTTGTTCGTGGACGTCCGTCAAGACGTTGTCTATCCATACGGTTTGCCATCACGGCTTTTCTGGGCAATTTGGAAGGTCAAACGAGCCCCGAAGCGAGCATACGCCTCATTTTGACGATTTTCGTGTGCTATTGCACACCATTTTTTGGGTGATCGGGATTCCGACGTCAAAAATGCCAAATTTGTTCGTGGACGTTCGTCAAGACGTTGTCTATGCATACGGTTGGCCATCACGGCTTTTCTGGGCCATTTGGAAGGTCAAACGAGCCCTGAAGCGAGCATACGCCTCATTTTGACGATTTTCGTGTGCTATTGCACACCATTTTTTGGGTGATCGGGATTCCGACGTCAAAAATGCCAAATTTGTTCGTGGACGTCCGTCAAGACGTTGTCTATCCATACGGTTGGCCATCACGGCTTTTCAGGGCCATTTGGAAGGTCAAACGAGCCCCGAAGCGAGCATACGCCTCATTTTGACGATTTTCGTGTGCTATTGCACACCATTTTTTGGGTGATCGAGATTCCGACGTCAAAAATCCCAAATTTGTTCGTGTACGTCCGTCAAGACGTTGTCTATGCATACGGTTGGCCATCACGGCTTTTCTGGGCCATTTGGAAGGTCAAACGAGCCCCGAAGCGAGCATACGCCTCATTTTGACGATTTTCGTGTGCTATTGCACACCATTTTTTGGGTGATCGGGATTCCGACGTCAAAAATGCCAAATTTGTTCGTGGACGTCCGTCAAGACGTTGTCTATGCATACGGTTGGCCATCACGGCTTTTCTGGGCCATTTGGAAGGTCAAACGAGCCCCGAAGCTAGCATTCGCCTCATTTTGACGATTTTCGTGTGCTATTGCACACCATTTTTTGGGTGATCGGGATTCCAACGTCAAAAATGGCAAATTTGTTCGTGGACGTCCGTCAAGACGTTGTCTATCCATACGTTTGGCCGTCACGGCTTTTCTGGGCCATTTGGAAGGTCAAACGAGCCCCGAAGCGAGCATACGCCTCATTTTGACGATTTTCGTGTGCTATTGCACACCATTTTTTGGGTGATTGGGATTCCGACGTCAAAAATGCCAAATTTGTTCGTGGACGTCCGTCAAGACGTTGTCTATCCATACGGTTTGCCATCACGGCTTTTTTGGGCAATTTGGAAGGTCAAACGAGCCCCGAAGCGAGCATACGCCTCATTTTGACGATTTTCGTGTGCTATTGCACACCATTTTTTGGGTGATCGGGATTCCGACGTCAAAAATGCCAAATTTGTTCGTGGACGTTCGTCAAGACGTTGTCTATGCATACGGTTGGCCATCACGGCTTTTCTGGGCCATTTGGAAGGTCAAACGAGCCCCGAAGCGAGCATACGCCTCATTTTGACGATTTTCGTGTGCTATTGCACACCATTTTTTGGGTGATCGGGATTCCGACGTCAAAAATCCCAAATTTGTTCGTGGACGTCCGTCAAGACGTTTTCTATCCATACGGTTGGCCATCACGGCTTTTCTGGGCCATTTGGAAGGTCAAACGAGCCCCGAAGCGAGCATACGCCTCATTTTGACGATTTTCGTGTGCTATTGCACACCATTTTTTGGGTGATCGGGATTCCGACGTCAAAAATGCCAAATTTGTTCGTGGACGTCCGTCAAGACGTTGTCTATCCATACGGTTGGCCATCACGGCTTTTCTGGGCCATTTGGAAGGTCAAACGAGCCCCGAAGCGAGCATATGCCTCATTTTGACGATTTTCGTGTGCTATTGCACACCATTTTTTAAGTGATCGGGATTCCGACGTCAAAAACGCCAAATTTGTTCGTGGACGTCCGTCAAGACGTTGTCTATGCAAACGGTTGGCCATCACGGCTTTTCTAGGCCATTTGGAAGGTCAAACGAGCCCCGAAGCGAGCATACGCCTCATTTTGACGATTTTCGTGTGCTATTGCACACCATTTTTTGGGTGATCGGGATTCCAACGTCAAAAACGCCAAATTTGTTCGTGGACGTCCGTCAAGACGTTGTCTATGCATACGGTTGGCCATCACGGCTTTTCTGGGCCATTAGGAAGGTCAAACGAGCCCCGAAGCGAGCATACGCCTCATTTTGACGATTTTCGTGTGCTATTGCACACCATTTTTTGGGTGATCGGGATTCCGACGTCAAAAATGCCAAATTTGTTCGTGGACGTCCGTCAAGACGTTGTCTATGCATACGGTTGGCCATCACGGCTTTTCTGGGCCATTTAGAAGGTCAAACGAGCCCCGAAGCGAGCATACGCCTCATTTTGACGATTTTCGTGTGCTATTGCACACCATTTTTTGGGTGATCGGGATTCCGACGTCAAAAATGCCAAATTTGTTCGTGGACGTCCGTCAAGACGTTTTCTATCCATACGGTTGGCCATCACGGCTTTTCTGGGCCATTTGGAAGGTCAAACGAGCCCCGAAGCGAGCATACGCCTCATTTTGACGATTTTCGTGTGCTATTGCACACCATTTTTTGGGTGATCGGGATTCCGACGTCAAAAATGCCAAATTTGTTCGTGGACGTCCGTCAAGACGTTGTCTATGCATACGGTTGGCCATCACAGCTTTTCTGGGCCATTTGGAAGGTCAAACGAGCCCCGAAGCGAGCATACGCCTCATTTTGACGATTTTCGTGTGCTATTGCACACCATTTTTTGGGTGATCGGGATTCCAACGTCAAAAATGCCAAATTTGTTCGTGGACGTCCGTCAAGACGTTGTCTATCCATACGGTTGGCCATCACGGCTTTTCTGGGCCATTTAGAAGGTCAAACGAGCCCCGAAGCGAGCATACGCCTCATTTTGACGATTTTCGTGTGCTATTGCACACCATTTTTTGGGTGATCGGGATTCCGACGTCAAAAATACCAAATTTGTTCGTGGACGTCCGTCAAGATGTTGTCTATGCATACGGTTGGCCATCACGGCTTTTCTGGGCCATTTGGAAGGTCAAACGAGCCCCGAAGCGAGCATACGCCTCATTTTGACGATTTTCGTGTGCTATTGCACACCATTTTTTGGGTGATCGGGATTCCGACGTCAAAAATACCAAATTTGTTCATGGACGTCCGTCAAGACGTTTTATATCCATACGGTCGGCCATCACGGCTTTTCTGGGCCATTTGGAAGGTCAAACGAGCCCCGAAGCGAGCATACGCCTCATTTTGACGATTTTCGTGTGCTATTGCACACCATTTTTTGGGTGATCGGGATTCCGACATCAAAAATGCCAAATTTGTTCGTGGACGTCCGTCAAGACGTTGTCTATGCATACGGTTGGCCATCACGGCTTTTCTGGGCCATTTGGAAGGTCAAACGAGTCCCGAAGCGAGCATACGCCTCATTTTGACGATTTTCGTGTGCTATTGCACACCTTTTTTGGGTGATCGGGATTCCGACGTCAAAAATGCCAAATTTGTTCATGGACGTCCGTCAAGACGTTGTCTATGCACACGGTTGGCCATCACGGCTTTTCTGGGCCATTTGGAAGGTCAAACGAGCCCTGAAGCGAGCATACGCCTCATTTTGACGATTTTCATGTGCTATTGCACACCATTTTTTGGGTGATCGGGATTCCGACGTCAAAAATGCCAAATTTGTTCGTGGACGTCCGTCAAGACGTTGTCTATCCATACGGTTGGCCATCACGGCTTTTCTGGGCCATTTGGAAGGTCAAACGAGCCCCGAAGCGAGCATACGCCTCATTTTGACGATTTTCGTGTGCTATTGCACACCATTTTTTGGGTTATCGGGATTCCAACGTCAAAAATGCCAAATTTGTTCGTGGACGTCCGTCAAGACGTTGTCTATGCATACGGTTGGCCATCACGGCTTTTCTGGGCCATTTGGAAGGTCAAAAGAGCCCCGAAGCGAGCATACGCCTCATTTTGACGATTTTCGTGTGCTATTGCACACCATTTTTTGGGTGATCGGGATTCCGACGTCAAAAATGCCAAATTTGTTCGTGGACGTCCGTCAAGACGTTATCTATCCATACGGTTGGCCATCACGGCTTTTCTGGGCCATTTGGAAGGTCAAACGAGCCCCGAAGCGAGCATACGCCTCATTTTGACGATTTTCGTGTGCTATTGCACACCATTTTTTGGGTGATCGGGATTCCGACGTTAAAAATGCCAAATTTGTTCATGGACGTCCGTCAAGACGTTGTCTATCCATACGGTTGGCCATCACGGCTTTTCTGGGCCATTTGGAAGGTCAAATGAGCCCCGAAGCGAGCGTACGCCTCATTTTGACGATTTTCGTGTGCTATTGCACACCATTTTTTGGGTGATCGGGATTCCGACGTCAAAAATGCCAAATTTATTCGTGGACGTTCGTCAAGACGTTGTCTATGCATACGGTTGGCCATCACGGCTTTTCGGGGCCATTTGGAAGGTCAAACGAGCCCCGAAGCGAGCATACGCCTCATTTTGACGATTTTCGTGTGCTATTGCACACCATTTTTTGGGTGATCAGGATTCCGACGTCAAAAATGCCAAATTTGTTCGTGGTTGTCCGTCAAGACGTTATCTATGCATACGGTTGGCCATCACGGCTTTTCTGGGCCATTTGGAAGGTCAAACGAGCCCCGAAGCGAGCATACGCCTCATTTTGACGATTTTCGTGTGCTATTGCACACCATTTTTTGGGTGATCGGGATTCCGACGTCAAAAATGCCAAATTTGTTCGTGGACGTCCGTCAAGACGTTGTCTATCCATACGGTTTGCCATCACGGCTTTTCTGGGCCATTTGGAAGGTCAAACGAGCCCCGAAGCGAGCATACGCCTCATTTTGACGATTTTCGTGTGCTATTGCACACCATTTTTTGGGTGATCGGGATTCCGACGTCAAAAATGCCAAATTTGTTCGTGGACGTCCGTCAAGACGTTGTCTATGCATACGGTTGGCCATCACGGCTTTTCTGGGCCATTTGGAAGGTCAAACGAGCCCCGAAGCGAGCATACGCCTCATTTTGACGATTTTTGTGTGCTATTGCACACCATTTTTTGGGTGATCGGGATTCCGACGTCAAAAATGCCAAATTTGTTCGTGGACGTCCGTCAAGACGTTGTCTATGCATACGGTTGGCCATCACGTCTTTTCTGGGCCATTTGGAAGGTCAAACGAGCCCCGAAGTGAGCATACGCCTCATTTTGACGATTTTCGTGTGCTATTGCACACCATTTTTTGGGTGATCGGGATTCCGACGTCAAAAATGCCAAATTTGTTCGTGGACGTCCGTCAAGACGTTGTCTATGCATACGGTTGGCCATCACGGCTTTTCTGGGCCATTTGGAAGGTCAAACGAGCCCCGAAGCGAGCATACGCCTCATTTTGACGATTTTCGTGTGCTATTGCACACCATTTTTTGGGTGATCGGGATTCCGACGTCAAAAATGCCAAATTTATTCGTGGACGTTCCTCAAGACGTTGTCTATCCATACGGTTGGCCATCACGGCTTTTCTGGGCCATTTGGAAGGTCAAACGAGCCCCGAAGCGAGCATACGCCTCATTTTGACGATTTTCCTGTGCTATTGCACACCATTTTTTGGGTGATCGGTATTCCGACGTCAAAAATGCCAAATTTGTTCGTGGACGTCCGTCAAGACGTTGTCTATGCATACGGTTGGCCATCACGGCTTTTCTGGGCCATTTGGAAGGTCAAACGAGCCCTGAAGCGAGCATACGCCTCATTTTGACCATTTTCGTGTGCTATTGCACACCATTTTTTGGGTGATCGGGATTCCGACGTCAAAAATGCCAAATTTGTTCGTGGACGTCCGTCAAGATGTTGTCTATGCATACGGTTGGCCATCACGGCTTTTCTGGGCCATTTGGAAGGTCAAACGAGCCCCGAAGCGAGCATACGACTCATTTTGACGATTTTCGTGTGCTATTGCACACCATTTTTTGGGTGATCGGGATTCCGACGTTAAAAATGCCAAATTTGTTCGTGGACGTCCGTCAAGCTGTTGTCTATGCATACGGTTGGCCATCACGGCTTTTCTGGGCCATTTGGAAGGTCAAACGAGCCCCGAAGCGAGCATACGCCTCATTTTGACGATTTTCGTGTGCTATTGCACACCATTTTTTGGGTGATCGGGATTCCAACGTCAAAAATGCCAAATTTGTTCGTGGACGTCCGTCAAGACGTTGTCTATCCATACGGTTGGCCATCACGGCTTTTCTGGGCCATTTGGAAGGTCAAACGAGCCCCGAAGCGAGCATACGCCTCATTTTGACGATTTTCTTGTGCTATTGCACACCATTTTTTGGGTGATCGGGATTCCGACGTCAAAAATGCCAAATTTGTTCGTGGACGTCCGTCAAGACGTTGTCTATGCATACGGTTGGCCATCACGGCTTTTCTGGGCCATTTGGAAGGTCAAACGAGCCCCGAAGCGAGCATACGCCTTATTTTGACAATTTTCGTGTGCTATTGCACACCATTTTTTGGGTGATCGTGATTCCGACGTCAAAAATGCCAAATTTGTTCGTGGACGTCCGTCAAGACGTTGTCTATCCATACGGTTGGCCATCACGGCTTTTCTGGGCCATTTGGAAGGTCAAACGAGCCCCGAAGCGAGCATACGCCTCATTTTGACGATTTTCGTGTGCTATTGCACACCATTTTTTGGGTGATCGGGATTCCGACGTCAAAAATGCCAAATTTGTTCGTGGACGTCCGTCAAGACGTTGTATATCCATACGGTTGGCCATCACGGCTTTTCTGGGCCATTTGGAAGGTCAAACGAGCCCCGAAGCGAGCATACGCCTCATTTTGACGATTTTCGTGTGCTATTGCACACCATTTTTTGGGTGATCGGGATTCCGACGTCAAAAATGCCAAATTTGTTCGTGGACGTCCGTCAAGACGTTGTCTATCCATACGGTTGGCCATCACGGCTTTTCTGAGCCATTTGGAAGGACAAACGAGCCCCGAAGCGAGCATACGCCTCATTTTGACGATTTTCGTGTGCTATTGCACACCATTTTTGGGTGATCGGGATTCCGACGTCAAAAATGCCAAATTTGTTTGTGGACGTCCGTCAAGACGTTGTCTATCCATACGGTTGGCCATCACGGCTTTTCTGGGCCATTTGGAAGGTCAAACGAGCCCCGAAGCGAGCATACGCCTCATTTTGACGATTTTCGTGTGCTATTGCACACCATTTTTTGGGTGATCGAGATTCCGACGTCAAAAATGCCAAAATTGTTCGTGGACGTCCGTCAAGACGTTGTCTATGCATACGGTTGGCCATCACGGCTTTTCTGGGCCATTTGGAAGGTCAAACGAGCCCCGAAGCGAGCATACGCCTCATTTTGACGATTTTCGTGTGCTATTGCACACCATTTTTTGGGTGATCGGGATTCCGACGTCAAAAATGCCAAATTTGTTCGTGGACGTCCGTCAAGACGTTGTATATCCATACGGTTGGCCATCACGGCTTTTCTGGGCCATTTGGAAGGTCAAACGAGCCCCGAAGCGAGCATACGCCTCATTTTGACGATTTTCGTGTGCTATTGCACACCATTTTTTGGGTGATCGGGATTCCGACGTCAAAAATGCCAAATTTGTTCGTGGACGTCCGTCAAGACGTTGTCTATCCATACGGTTGGCCATCACGGCTTTTCTGGGCCATTTGGAAGGTCAAACGAGCCCTGAAGCGAGCATACGCCTCATTTTGACGATTTTCGTGTGCTATTGCACACCATTTTTTGGGTGATCGGGATTCCGACGTCAAAAATGCCAAATTTGTTTGTGGACGTCCGTCATGACGTTGTCTATGCATACGGTTGGCCATCACGGCTTTTCTGGGCCATTTGGAAGGTCAAACGAGCCCCGAAGCGAGCATACGCCTCATTTTGACGATTTTCGTGTGCTATTGCACACCATTTTTTGGGTGATCGGGATTCCGACGTCAAAAATGCCAAATTTGTTCGTGGACGTCCGTCAAGACGTTGTCTATGCATACGGTTGGCCATCACGGCTTTTCTGGGCCATTTGGAAGGTCAAACGAGCCCCGAAGCGAGCATACGCCTCATTTTGACAATTTTCGTGTGCTATTGCACACCATTTTTTGGGTGATCGGGATTCCGACGTCAAAAACGCCAAATTTGTTCGTGGACGTCCGTCAAGACGTTGTCTATGCATACGGTTGGCCATCACGGCTTTTCTGGGCCATTTGGAAGGTCAAACGAGCCCCGAAGCGAGCATACGCCTCATTTTGACGATTTTCGTGTGCTATTGCACACCATTTTTTGGGTGATCGGGATTCCGACGTCAAAAATGCCAAATTTGTTCGTGGACGTCCGTCAAGACGTTGTCTATCCATACGGTTGGCCATCACGGCTTTTCTGGGCCATTTGGAAGGTCAAACGAGCCCCGAAGCGAGCATACGCCTCATTTTGACGATTTTCGTGTGCTATTGCACACCATTTTTTGGGTGATCGGGATTCCAACGTCAAAAATGCCAAATTTGTTCGTGGACGTCCGTCAAGACGTTGTCTATGCATACGGTTTGCCATCACGGCTTTTCTGGGCCATTTGGAAGGTCAAACGAGCCCCGAAGCGAGCATACGCCTCATTTTGACGATTTTCGTGTGCTATTGCACACCATTTTTTGGGTGATCGGGATTCCGACGTCAAAAATGCCATATTTGTTCGTGGACATCCGTCAAGATGTTGTCTATGCATACGGTTGGCCATCACGGCTTTTCTGGGCCATTTGGAAGGTCAAACGAGCCCCGAAGCAAGCATACGCCTCATTTTGACGATTTTCGTGTGCTATTGCACACCATTTTTTGGGTGATCGGGATTCCGACGTCAAAAATGTCAAATTTGTTCGTGGACGTCCGTCAAGACGTTGTCTATCCATACGGTTGGCCATCACGGCTTTTCTGGGCCATTTGGAAGGTCAAACGAGCCCCAAAGCGAGCATACGCCTCATTTTGACGATTTTCGTGTGCTATTGCACACCATTTTTTGGGTGATCGGGATTCCGACGTCAAAAATGCCAAATTTTTTTTTTGGACGTCCGTCAAGACGTTGTCTATCCATACGGTTGGCCATCACGGCTTTTCTGGGCCATTTGGAAGGTCAAACGAGCCCCGAAGCGAGCCTACGCCTCATTTTGACGATTTTCGTGTGCTATTGCACACCATTTTTTGGGTGATCGGGATTCCGACGTCAAAAATGCCAAATTTGTTCGTGGACGTCCGTCAAGACGTTGTCTATCCATACGGTTGGCCATCACGACTTTTCTGGGCCATTTGGAAGGTCAAACGAGCCCCGAAGCGAGCATACGCCTCATTTTGACGATTTTCGTGTGCTATTGCACACCATTTTTTGGGTGATCAGGATTCCGACGTCAAAAATGCAAAATTTGTTCGTGGACGTCCGTCAAGACGTTGTCTATGCATACGGTTGGCCATCACGGCTTTTCTAGGCCATTTGGAAGGTCAAACGAGCCCCGAAGCGAGCATACGCCTCATTTTGACGATTTTCGTGTGCTATTGCACACCATTTTTTGGGTGATCGGGATTCCGACGTCAAAAATGCCAAATTTGTTCGTGGACGTCCGTCAAGACGTTGTCTATGCATACGGTTGGCCATCACGGCTTTTCTAGGCCATTTGGAAGGTCAAACGAGCCCCGAAGCGAGCATACGCCTCATTTTGACGATTTTCGTGTGCTATTGCACACCATTTTTTGGGTGATCGGGATTCCGACGTCAAAAATGCCAAATTTGTTCGTGGACGTCCGTCAAGACGTTGTCTATCCATACGGTTGGCCATCACGGCTTTTCTGAGCCATTTGGAAGGTCAAACGAGCCCCGAAGCGAGCATACGCCTCATTTTGACGATTTTCGTGTGCTATTGCACACCATTTTTGGGTGATCGGGATTCCGACGTCAAAAATGCCAAATTTGTTTGTGGACGTCCGTCAAGACGTTGTCTATGCATACGGTTGGCCATCACGGCTTTTCTGGGCCATTTGGAAGGTCAAACGAGCCCCGAAGCGAGCATACGCCTCATTTTGACGATTTTCGTATGCTATTGCACACCATTTTTTGGGTGATCGAGATTCCGACGTCAAAAATGCCAAAATTGTTCGTGGACGTCCGTCAAGACGTTGTCTATGCATACGGTTGGCCATCACGGCTTTTCTGGGCCATTTGGAAGGTCAAACGAGCCCCGAAGCGAGCATACGCCTCATTTTGACGATTTTCGTGTGCTATTGCACACCATTTTTTGGGTGATCGGGATTCCGACGTCAAAAATGCCAAATTTGTTCGTGGACGTCCGTCAAGACGTTGTATATCCATACGGTTGGCCATCACGGCTTTTCTGGGCCATTTGGAAGGTCAAACGAGCCCCAAAGCGAGCATACGCCTCATTTTGACGATTTTCGTGTGCTATTGCACACCATTTTTTGGGTGATCGGGATTCCGACGTCAAAAATGCCAAATTTGTTCGTGGACGTCCGTCAAGACGTTGTCTATCCATACGGTTGGCCATCACGGCTTTTCTGGGCCATTTGGAAGGTCAAACGAGCCCTGAAGCGAGCATACGCCTCATTTTGACGATTTTCGTGTGCTATTGCACACCATTTTTTGGGTGATCGGGATTCCGACGTCAAAAATGCCAAATGTGTTCGTGGACGTCCGTCATGACGTTGTCTATGCATACGGTTGGCCATCACGGCTTTTCTGGGCCATTTGGAAGGTCAAACGAGCCCCGAAGCGAGCATACGCCTCATTTTGACGATTTTCGTGTGCTATTGCACACCATTTTTTGGGTGATCGGGATTCCGACGTCAAAATTGCCAAATTTGTTCGTGGACGTCCGTCAAGACGTTGTCTATCCATACGGTTGGCCATCACGGCTTTTCTGGGCCATTTGGAAGGTCAAACGAGCCCTGAAGCGAGCATACGCCTCATTTTGACGATTTTCGTGTGCTATTGCACACCATTTTTTGGGTGATCGGGATTCCGACGTCAAAAATGCCAAATTTGTTCGTGGACGTCCGTCAAGACGTTGTCTATCCATACGGTTGGCCATCACGGCTTTTCTGGGCCATTTGGAAGGTCAAACGAGCCCTGAAGCGAGCATACGCCTCATTTTGACGATTTTCGTGTGCTATTGCACACCATTTTTTGGGTGATCGGGATTCCGACGTCAAAAATGCCAAATTTGTTCGTGGACGTCCGTCATGTCGTTGTCTATGCATACGGTTGGCCATCACGGCTTTTCTGGGCCATTTGGAAGGTCAAACGAGCCCCGAAGCGAGCATACGCCTCATTTTGACAATTTTCGTGTGCTATTGCACACCATTTTTTGGGTGATCGGGATTCCGACGTCAAAAACGCCAAATTTGTTCGTGGACGTCCGTCAAGACGTTGTCTATGCATACGGTTGGCCATCACGGCTTTTCTGGGCCATTTGGAAGGTCAAACGAGCCCCGAAGCGAGCATACGCCTCATTTTGACGATTTTCGTGTGCTATTGCACACCATTTTTTGGGTGATCGGGATTCCGACGTCAATAATGCCAAATTTATTCGTGGACGTTCGTCAAGACGTTGTCTATGCATACGGTTGGCCATCACGGCTTTTCTGGGCCATTTGGAAGGTCAAACGAGCCCCGAAGCGAGCATACGCCTCATTTTGACGATTTTCGTGTGCTATTGCACACCATTTTTTGGGTGATCGGGATTCCGACGTCAAAAATGCCAAATTTGTTCGTGGACGTCCGTCAAGACGTTGTCTATGCATACGGTTGGCCATCACGGCTTTTCTGGGCCATTTGGAAGGTCAAACGAGCCCCGAAGCGAGCATACGCCTCATTTTGATGATTTTCGTGTGCTATTGCACACCATTTTTTGGGTGATCGGGATTCCGACGTCAAAATTGCCAAATTTGTTCGTGGACGTCCGTCAAGACGTTGTCTATCCATACGGTTGGCCATCACGGCTTTTCTGGGCCATTTGGAAGGTCAAACGAGCCCCGAAGCGAGCATACGCCTCATTTTGACGATTTTCGTGTGCTATTGCACACCATTTTTTGGGTGATCGGGATTCCGACGTCAAAAATGCCAAATTTGTTCGTGGACGTCCGTCAAGACGTTGTATATCCATACGGTTGGCCATCACGGCTTTTCTGGGCCATTTGGAAGGTCAAACGAGCCCCGAAGCGAGCATACGCCTCATTTTGACGATTTTCGTGTGCTATTGCACACCATTTTTTGGGTGATCGGGATTCCGACGTCAAAAATGCCAAATTTGTTCGTGGACGTCCGTCAAGACGTTGTCTATCCATACGGTTGGCCATCACGGCTTTTCTGAGCCATTTGGAAGGACAAACGAGCCCCGAAGCGAGCATACGCCTCATTTTGACGATTTTCGTGTGCTATTGCACACTATTTTTGGGTGATCGGGATTCCGACGTCAAAAATGCCAAATTTGTTTGTGGACGTCCGTCAAGACGTTGTCTATCCATACGGTTGGCCATCACGGCTTTTCTGGGCCATTTGGAAGGTCAAACGAGCCCCGAAGCGAGCATACGCCTCATTTTGACGATTTTCGTGTGCTATTGCACACCATTTTTTGGGTGATCGAGATTCCGACGTCAAAAATGCCAAAATTGTTCGTGGACGTCCGTCAAGACGTTGTCTATGCATACGGTTGGCCATCACGGCTTTTCTGGGCCATTTGGAAGGTCAAACGAGCCCCGAAGCGAGCATACGCCTCATTTTGACGATTTTCGTGTGCTATTGCACACCATTTTTTGGGTGATCGGGATTCCGACGTCAAAAATGCCAAATTTGTTCGTGGACGTCCGTCAAGACGTTGTATATCCATACGGTTGGCCATCACGGCTTTTCTGGGCCATTTGGAAGGTCAAACGAGCCCCGAAGCGAGCATACGCCTCATTTTGACGATTTTCGTGTGCTATTGCACACCATTTTTTGGGTGATCGGGATTCCGACGTCAAAAATGCCAAATTTGTTCGTGGACGTCCGTCAAGACGTTGTCTATCCATACGGTTGGCCATCACGGCTTTTCTGGGCCATTTGGAAGGTCAAACGAGCCCTGAAGCGAGCATACGCCTCATTTTGACGATTTTCGTGTGCTATTGCACACCATTTTTTGGGTGATCGGGATTCCGACGTCAAAAATGCCAAATTTGTTTGTGGACGTCCGTCATGACGTTGTCTATGCATACGGTTGGCCATCACGGCTTTTCTGGGCCATTTGGAAGGTCAAACGAGCCCCGAAGCGAGCATACGCCTCATTTTGACGATTTTCGTGTGCTATTGCACACCATTTTTTGGGTGATCGGGATTCCGACGTCAAAAATGCCAAATTTGTTCGTGGACGTCCGTCAAGACGTTGTCTATGCATACGGTTGGCCATCACGGCTTTTCTGGGCCATTTGGAAGGTCAATCGAGCCCCGAAGCGAGCATACGCCTCATTTTGACAATTTTCGTGTGCTATTGCACACCATTTTTTGGGTGATCGGGATTCCGACGTCAAAAACGCCAAATTTGTTCGTGGACGTCCGTCAAGACGTTGTCTATGCATACGGTTGGCCATCACGGCTTTTCTGGGCCATTTGGAAGGTCAAACGAGCCCCGAAGCGAGCATACGCCTCATTTTGACGATTTTCGTGTGCTATTGCACACCATTTTTTGGGTGATCGGGATTCCGACGTCAAAAATGCCAAATTTGTTCGTGGACGTCCGTCAAGACGTTGTCTATCCATACGGTTGGCCATCACGGCTTTTCTGGGCCATTTGGAAGGTCAAACGAGCCCCGAAGCGAGCATACGCCTCATTTTGACGATTTTCGTGTGCTATTGCACACCATTTTTTGGGTGATCGGGATTCCAACGTCAAAAATGCCAAATTTGTTCGTGGACGTCCGTCAAGACGTTGTCTATGCATACGGTTTGCCATCACGGCTTTTCTGGGCCATTTGGAAGGTCAAACGAGCCCCGAAGCGAGCATACGCCTCATTTTGACGATTTTCGTGTGCTATTGCACACCATTTTTTGGGTGATCGGGATTCCGACGTCAAAAATGCCATATTTGTTCGTGGACATCCGTCAAGATGTTGTCTATGCATACGGTTGGCCATCACGGCTTTTCTGGGCCATTTGGAAGGTCAAACGAGCCCCGAAGCAAGCATACGCCTCATTTTGACGATTTTCGTGTGCTATTGCACACCATTTTTTGGGTGATCGGGATTCCGACGTCAAAAATGCCAAATTTGTTCGTGGACGTCCGTCAAGACGTTGTCTATCCATACGGTTGGCCATCACGGCTTTTCTGGGCCATTTGGAAGGTCAAACGAGCCCCAAAGCGAGCATACGCCTCATTTTGACGATTTTCGTGTGCTATTGCACACCATTTTTTGGGTGATCGGGATTCCGACGTCAAAAATGCCAAATTGTTTTTTTGGACGTCCGTCAAGACGTTGTCTATCCATACGGTTGGCCATCACGGCTTTTCTGGGCCATTTGGAAGGTCAAACGAGCCCCGAAGCGAGCCTACGCCTCATTTTGACGATTTTCGTGTGCTATTGCACACCATTTTTTGGGTGATCGGGATTCCGACGTCAAAAATGCCAAATTTGTTCGTGGACGTCCGTCAAGACGTTGTCTATCCATACGGTTGGCCATCACGACTTTTCTGGGCCATTTGGAAGGTCAAACGAGCCCCGAAGCGAGCATACGCCTCATTTTGACGATTTTCGTGTGCTATTGCACACCATTTTTTGGGTGATCAGGATTCCGACGTCAAAAATGCAAAATTTGTTCGTGGACGTCCGTCAAGACGTTGTCTATGCATACGGTTGGCCATCACGGCTTTTCTGGGCCATTTGGAAGGTCAAACGAGCCCCGAAGCGAGCATACGCCTCATTTTGACGATTTTCGTGTGCTATTGCACACCATTTTTTGGGTGATCGGGATTCCGACGTCAAAAATGCCAAATTTGTTCGTGGACGTCCGTCAAGACGTTGTCTATCCATACGGTTGGCCATCACGGCTTTTCTGAGCCATTTGGAAGGTCAAACGAGCCCCGAAGCGAGCATACGCCTCATTTTGACGATTTTCGTGTGCTATTGCACACCATTTTTGGGTGATCGGGATTCCGACGTCAAAAATGCCAAATTTGTTTGTGGACGTCCGTCAAGACGTTGTCTATCCATACGGTTGGCCATCACGGCTTTTCTGGGCCATTTGGAAGGTCAAACGAGCCCCGAAGCGAGCATACGCCTCATTTTGACGATTTTCGTGTGCTATTGCACACCATTTTTTGGGTGATCGAGATTCCGACGTCAAAAATGCCAAAATTATTCGTGGACGTCCGTCAAGACGTTGTCTATGCATACGGTTGGCCATCACGGCTTTTCTGGGCCATTTGGAAGGTCAAACGAGCCCCGAAGCGAGCATACGCCTCATTTTGACGATTTTCGTGTGCTATTGCACACCATTTTTTGGGTGATCGGGATTCCGACGTCAAAAATGCCAAATTTGTTCGTGGACGTCCGTCAAGACGTTGTATATCCATACGGTTGGCCATCACGGCTTTTCTGGGCCATTTGGAAGGTCAAACGAGCCCCAAAGCGAGCATACGCCTCATTTTGACGATTTTCGTGTGCTATTGCACACCATTTTTTGGGTGATCGGGATTCCGACGTCAAAAATGCCAAATTTGTTCGTGGACGTCCGTCAAGACGTTGTCTATCCATACGGTTGGCCATCACGGCTTTTCTGGGCCATTTGGAAGGTCAAACGAGCCCTGAAGCGAGCATACGCCTCATTTTGATGATTTTCGTGTGCTATTGCACACCATTTTTTGGGTGATCGAGATTCCGACGTCAAAAATGCCAAAATTGTTCGTGGACGTCCGTCAAGACGTTGTCTATGCATACGGTTGGCCATCACGGCTTTTCTGGGCCATTTGGAAGGTCAAACGAGCCCCGAAGCGAGCATACGCCTCATTTTGACGATTTTCGTGTGCTATTGCACACCATTTTTTGGGTGATCGGGATTCCGACGTCAAAAATGCCAAATTTGTTCGTGGACGTCCGTCAAGACGTTGTATATCCATACGGTTGGCCATCACGGCTTTTCTGGGCCATTTGGAAGGTCAAACGAGCCCCGAAGCGAGCATACGCCTCATTTTGACGATTTTCGTGTGCTATTGCACACCATTTTTTGGGTGATCGGGATTCCGACGTCAAAAATGCCAAATTTGTTCGTGGACGTCCGTCAAGACGTTGTCTATCCATACGGTTGGCCATCACGGCTTTTCTGGGCCATTTGGAAGGTCAAACGAGCCCTGAAGCGAGCATACGCCTCATTTTGACGATTTTCGTGTGCTATTGCACACCATTTTTTGGGTGATCGGGATTCCGACGTCAAAAATGCCAAATTTGTTTGTGGACGTCCGTCATGACGTTGTCTATGCATACGGTTGGCCATCACGGCTTTTCTGGGCCATTTGGAAGGTCAAACGAGCCCCGAAGCGAGCATACGCCTCATTTTGACGATTTTCGTGTGCTATTGCACACCATTTTTTGGGTGATCGGGATTCCGACGTCAAAAATGCCAAATTTGTTCGTGGACGTCCGTCAAGACGTTGTCTATGCATACGGTTGGCCATCACGGCTTTTCTGGGCCATTTGGAAGGTCAAACGAGCCCCGAAGCGAGCATACGCCTCATTTTGACAATTTTCGTGTGCTATTGCACACCATTTTTTGGGTGATCGGGATTCCGACGTCAAAAACGCCAAATTTGTTCGTGGACGTCCGTCAAGACGTTGTCTATGCATACGGTTGGCCATCACGGCTTTTCTGGGCCATTTGGAAGGTCAAACGAGCCCCGAAGCGAGCATACGCCTCATTTTGACGATTTTCGTGTGCTATTGCACACCATTTTTTGGGTGATCGGGATTCCGACGTCAAAAATGCCAAATTTGTTCGTGGACGTCCGTCAAGACGTTGTCTATCCATACGGTTGGCCATCACGGCTTTTCTGGGCCATTTGGAAGGTCAAACGAGCCCCGAAGCGAGCATACGCCTCATTTTGACGATTTTCGTGTGCTATTGCACACCATTTTTTGGGTGATCGGGATTCCAACGTCAAAAATGCCAAATTTGTTCGTGGACGTCCGTCAAGACGTTGTCTATGCATACGGTTTGCCATCACGGCTTTTCTGGGCCATTTGGAAGGTCAAACGAGCCCCGAAGCGAGCATACGCCTCATTTTGACGATTTTCGTGTGCTATTGCACACCATTTTTTGGGTGATCGGGATTCCGACGTCAAAAATGCCATATTTGTTCGTGGACATCCGTCAAGATGTTGTCTATGCATACGGTTGGCCATCACGGCTTTTCTGGGCCATTTGGAAGGTCAAACGAGCCCCGAAGCAAGCATACGCCTCATTTTGACGATTTTCGTGTGCTATTGCACACCATTTTTTGGGTGATCGGGATTCCGACGTCAAAAATGCCAAATTTGTTCGTGGACGTCCGTCAAGACGTTGTCTATCCATACGGTTGGCCATCACGGCTTTTCTGGGCCATTTGGAAGGTCAAACGAGCCCCAAAGCGAGCATACGCCTCATTTTGACGATTTTCGTGTGCTATTGCACACCATTTTTTGGGTGATCGGGATTCCGACGTCAAAAATGCCAAATTTTTTTTTTGGACGTCCGTCAAGACGTTGTCTATCCATACGGTTGGCCATCACGGCTTTTCTGGGCCATTTGGAAGGTCAAACGAGCCCCGAAGCGAGCCTACGCCTCATTTTGACGATTTTCGTGTGCTATTGCACACCATTTTTTGGGTGATCGGGATTCCGACGTCAAAAATGCCAAATTTGTTCGTGGACGTCCGTCAAGACGTTGTCTATCCATACGGTTGGCCATCACGACTTTTCTGGGCCATTTGGAAGGTCAAACGAGCCCCGAAGCGAGCATACGCCTCATTTTGACGATTTTCGTGTGCTATTGCACACCATTTTTTGGGTGATCAGGATTCCGACGTCAAAAATGCAAAATTTGTTCGTGGACGTCCGTCAAGACGTTGTCTATGCATACGGTTGGCCATCACGGCTTTTCTGGGCCATTTGGAAGGTCAAACGAGCCCCGAAGCGAGCATACGCCTCATTTTGACGATTTTCGTGTGCTATTGCACACCATTTTTTGGGTGATCGGGATTCCGACGTCAAAAATGCCAAATTTGTTCGTGGACGTCCGTCAAGACGTTGTCTATCCATACGGTTGGCCATCACGGCTTTTCTGAGCCATTTGGAAGGTCAAACGAGCCCCGAAGCGAGCATACGCCTCATTTTGACGATTTTCGTGTGCTATTGCACACCATTTTTGGGTGATCGGGATTCCGACGTCAAAAATGCCAAATTTGTTTGTGGACGTCCGTCAAGACGTTGTCTATCCATACGGTTGGCCATCACGGCTTTTCTGGGCCATTTGGAAGGTCAAACGAGCCCCGAAGCGAGCATACGCCTCATTTTGACGATTTTCGTGTGCTATTGCACACCATTTTTTGGGTGATCGAGATTCCGACGTCAAAAATGCCAAAATTGTTCGTGGACGTCCGTCAAGACGTTGTCTATGCATACGGTTGGCCATCACGGCTTTTCTGGGCCATTTGGAAGGTCAAACGAGCCCCGAAGCGAGCATACGCCTCATTTTGACGATTTTCGTGTGCTATTGCACACCATTTTTTGGGTGATCGGGATTCCGACGTCAAAAATGCCAAATTTGTTCGTGGACGTCCGTCAAGACGTTGTATATCCATACGGTTGGCCATCACGGCTTTTCTGGGCCATTTGGAAGGTCAAACGAGCCCCAAAGCGAGCATACGCCTCATTTTGACGATTTTCGTGTGCTATTGCACACCATTTTTTGGGTGATCGGGATTCCGACGTCAAAAATGCCAAATTTGTTCGTGGACGTCCGTCAAGACGTTGTCTATCCATACGGTTGGCCATCACGGCTTTTCTGGGCCATTTGGAAGGTCAAACGAGCCCTGAAGCGAGCATACGCCTCATTTTGACGATTTTCGTGTGCTATTGCACACCATTTTTTGGGTGATCGGGATTCCGACGTCAAAAATGCCAAATTTGTTCGTGGACGTCCGTCATGACGTTGTCTATGCATACGGTTGGCCATCACGGCTTTTCTGGGCCATTTGGAAGGTCAAACGAGCCCCGAAGCGAGCATACGCCTCATTTTGACGATTTTCGTGTGCTATTGCACACCATTTTTTGGGTGATCGGGATTCCGACGTCAAAATTGCCAAATTTGTTCGTGGACGTCCGTCAAGACGTTGTCTATCCATACGGTTGGCCATCACGGCTTTTCTGGGCCATTTGGAAGGTCAAACGAGCCCTGAAGCGAGCATACGCCTCATTTTGACGATTTTCGTGTGCTATTGCACACCATTTTTTGGGTGATCGGGATTCCGACGTCAAAAATGCCAAATTTGTTCGTGGACGTCCGTCAAGACGTTGTCTATCCATACGGTTGGCCATCACGGCTTTTCTGGGCCATTTGGAAGGTCAAACGAGCCCTGAAGCGAGCATACGCCTCATTTTGACGATTTTCGTGTGCTATTGCACACCATTTTTTGGGTGATCGGGATTCCGACGTCAAAAATGCCAAATTTGTTCGTGGACGTCCGTCATGACGTTGTCTATGCATATGGTTGGCCATCACGGCTTTTCTGGGCCATTTGGAAGGTCAAACGAGCCCCGAAGCGAGCATACGCCTCATTTTGACAATTTTCGTGTGCTATTGCACACCATTTTTTGGGTGATCGGGATTCCGACGTCAAAAACGCCAAATTTGTTCGTGGACGTCCGTCAAGACGTTGTCTATGCATACGGTTGGCCATCACGGCTTTTCTGGGCCATTTGGAAGGTCAAACGAGCCCCGAAGCGAGCATACGCCTCATTTTGACGATTTTCGTGTGCTATTGCACACCATTTTTTGGGTGATCGGGATTCCGACGTCAATAATGCCAAATTTATTCGTGGACGTTCGTCAAGACGTTGTCTATGCATACGGTTGGCCATCACGGCTTTTCTGGGCCATTTGGAAGGTCAAACGAGCCCCGAAGCGAGCATACGCCTCATTTTGACGATTTTCGTGTGCTATCGCACACCATTTTTTGGGTGATCGGGATTCCGACGTCAAAAATGCCAAATTTGTTCGTGGACGTCCGTCAAGACGTTGTCTATGCATACGGTTGGCCATCACAGCTTTTCTGGGCCATTTGGAAGGTCAAACGAGCCCCGAAGCGAGCATACGCCTCATTTTGATGATTTTCGTGTGCTATTGCACACCATTTTTTGGGTGATCGGGATTCCGACGTCAAAATTGCCAAATTTGTTCGTGGACGTCCGTCAAGACGTTGTCTATCCATACGGTTGGCCATCACGGCTTTTCTGGGCCATTTGGAAGGTCAAACGAGCCCCGAAGCGAGCATACGCCTCATTTTGACGATTTTCGTGTGCTATTGCACACCATTTTTTGGGTGATCGGGAATCCGACGTCAAAAATGCCAAATTTGTTCGTGGACGTCCGTCAAGACGTTGTCTATCCATACGGTTGGCCATCACGGCTTTTCTGGGCCATTTGGAAGGTCAAACGAGCCCCGAAGCGAGCATACGCCTCATTTTGACGATTTTCGTGTGCTATTGCACACCATTTTTTGGGTGATCGGGATTCCGACGTCAAAAATGCCAAATTTGTTCGTGGACGTCCGTCAAGACGTTGTCTATGCATACGGTTGGCCATCACGGCTTTTCTGGGCCATTTGAAAGGTCAAAAGAGCCCCGAAGCGAGCATACGCCTCATTTTGATGATTTTCGTGTGCTATTGCACACCATTTTTTGGGTGATCGGGATTCCGACGTCAAAAATGCCAAATTTGTTCGTGGACGTCCGTCAAGACGTTTTCTATGCATACGGTTGGCCATCACGGCTTTTGTGGGCCATTTGGAAGGTCAAACGAGCCCCGAAGCGAGCATACGCCTCATTTTGACGATTTTCGTGTGCTATTGCACACCATTTTTTGGGTGATCGGGATTCCGACGTCAAAAATGCCAAATTTGTTCGTGGACGTCCGTCAAGACGTTGTCTATGCATACGGTTGGCCATCACGGCTTTTCTGGGCCATTTGGAAGGTCAAACGAGCCCCGAAGCGAGCATACGCCTCATTTTGATGATTTTCGTGTGCTATTGCACACCATTTTTTGGGTGATCGGGATTCCGACGTCAAAAATGCCAAATTTGTTCGTGGACGTCCGTCAAGACGTTGTCTATGCATACGGTTGGCCATCACGGCTTTTCTGGGCCATTTGGAAGGTCAAACGAGCCCCGAAGCGAGCATACGCCTCATTTTGACGATTTTCGTGTGCTATTGCACACCATTTTTTGGGTGATCGGGATTCCGACGTCAAAAATGCCAAATTTGTTCGTGGACGTCCGTCAAGACGTTGTCTATGCATACGGTTGGCCATCACGGCTTTTCTGGTCCATTTGGAAGGTCAAACGAGCCCCGAAGCGAGCATACGCCTCATTTTGACGATTTTCGTGTGCTATTGCACACCATTTTTTGGGTGATCGGGATTCCGACGTCAAAAATGCCAAATTTGTTCGTGGACGTCCGTCAAGACGTTGTCTATCCATACGGTTGGCCATCACGGCTTTTCTGGGCCATTTGGAAGGTCAAACGAGCCCCGAAGCGAGCATACGCCTCATTTTGACGATTTTCGTGTGCTATTGCACACCATTTTTTGGGTGATCGGGATTCCGACGTCAAAAATGCCAAATTTGTTCGTGGACGTCCGTCAAGACATTGTCTATCCATACGGTTGGCCATCACGGCTTTTCTGGGCCATTTGGAAGGTCAAACGAGCCCCGAAGCGAGCATACGCCTCATTTTGACGATTTTCGTGAGCTATTGCACACCATTTTTTGGGTGATCGGGATTCCGACGTCAAAAATGCCAAATTTGTTCGTGGACGTCCGTCAAGACGTTGTCTATGCATACGGTTGGCCATCACGACTTTTCTGGGCCATTTGGAAGGTCAAACGAGCCCCGAAGCGAGCATACGCCTCATTTTGACGATTTTCGTGTGCTATTGCACACCATTTTTTGGGTGATCGGGATTCCGACGTCAAAAATGCCAAATTTGTTCGTGGACATCCGTCAAGATGTTGTCTATGCATACGGTTGGCCATCACGGCTTTTCTGGGCCATTTGGAAGGTCAAACGAGCCCCGAAGCAAGCATACGCCTCATTTTGACGATTTTCGTGTGCTATCGCACACCATTTTTTTGGTGATCGGGATTCCGACGTCAAAAATGCCAAATTTGTTCGTGGACGTCCGTCAAGACGTTGTCTATCCATACGGTAGGCCATCACGGCTTTTCTTGGCCATTTGGAAGGTCAAACGAGCCCCAAAGCGAGCATACGCCTCATTTTGACGATTTTCGTGTGCTATTGCACACCATTTTTTGGGTGATCGGGATTCCGACGTCAAAAATGACAAATTTGTTCGTGGACGTCCGTCAAGACGTTGTCTATCCATACGGTTGGCCATCACGGCTTTTCTGGGCCATTTGGAAGGTCAAACGAGCCCCGAAGCGAGCCTACGCCTCATTTTGACGATTTTCGTGTGCTATTGCACACCATTTTTTGGGTGATCAGGATTCCGACGTCAAAAATGCCAAATTTGTTCGTGGACGTCCGTCAAGACGTTGTCTATCCATACGGTTGGCCATCACGGCTTTTCTGGGCCATTTGGAAGGTCAAACGAGCCCCGAAGCGAGCATACGCCTCATTTTGATGATTTTCGTGTGCTATTGCACACCATTTTTTGGGTGATCGGGATTCCGACGTCAAAAATGCAAAATTTGTTCGTGGACGTCCGTCAAGACATTGTCTATCCATACGGTTGGCCATCACGGCTTTTCTGGGCCATTTGGAAGGTCAAACGAGCCCCAAAGCGAGCATACGCCTCATTTTGACGATTTTCGTGTGCTATTGCACACCATTTTTTGGGTTATCGGGATTCCAACGTTAAAAATGCCAAATTTGTTCGTGGACGTCCGTCAAGACGTTGTCTATGCATACGGTTGGCCATCACGGCTTTTCTGGGCCATTTGGAAGGTCAAACGAGCCCCGAAGCGAGCATACGCCTCATTTTGACGATTTTCGTGTGCTATTGCACACCATTTTTTGGGTGATCGGGATTCCGACGTCAAAAATGCCAAATTTGTTCGTGGACGTCCGTCAAGACGTTGTCTATCCATACGGTTGGCCATCACGGCTTTTCTGGGCCATTTTGAAGGTCAAACGAGCCCCGAAGCGAGCATACGCCTCATTTTGACGATTTTCGTGTGCTATTGCACACCATTTTTTGGGTGATCGAGATTCCGACGTTAAAAATGCCAAATTTGTTCATGGACGTCCGTCAAGACGTTGTCTATCCATACGGTTGGCCATCACGGCTTTTCTGGGCCATTTGGAAGGTCAAACGAGCCCCGAAGCGAGCATACGCCTCATTTTGACGATTTTCGTGTGCTATTGCACACCATTTTTTGGGTGATCGGGATTCCGACGTCAATAATGCCAAATTTATTCGTGGACGTTCGTCAAGACGTTGTCTATGCAGACGGTTGGCCATCACGGCTTTTCTGGGCCATTTGGAAGGTCAAACGAGCCCCGAAGCGAGCATACGCCTCATTTTGACGATTTTCGTGTGCTATTGCACACCATTTTTTGGGTGATCGGGATTCCGACGTCAAAAATGCCAAATTTGTTCGTGGACGTCCGTCAAGACGTTGTCTATGCATACGGTTGGCCATCACGGCTTTTCTGGGCCATTTGGAAGGTCAAACGAGCCCCGAAGCGAGCATACGCCTCATTTTGACGATTTTCGTGTGCTATTGCAAACCATTTTTTGGGTGATCGGGATTCCGACGTCAAAATTGCCAAATTTGTTCGTGGACGTCCGTCAAGACGTTGTCTATCCATACGGTTGGCCATCACGGCTTTTCTGGGCCATTTGGAAGGTCAAACGAGCCCCGAAGCGAGCATACGCCTCATTTTGACGATTTTCGTGTGCTATTGCACACCATTTTTTGGGTGATCGGGATTCCGACGTCAAAAATGCAAAATTTGTTCGTGGACGTCCGTCAAGACGTTGTCTATCCATACGGTTGGCCATCACGGCTTTTCTGGGCCATTTGGAAGGTCAAACGAGCCCCGAAGCGAGCATACGCCTCATTTTGACGATTTTCGTGTGCTATTGCACACCATTTTTTTGGTAATCGGGATTCCGACGTCAAAAATGCCAAATTTGTTCGTGGACGTCCGTCAAGACGTTGTCTATGCATACGGTTGGCCATCACGGCTTTTCTGGGCCATTTGGAAGGTCAAACGAGCCCCGAAGCGAGCATACGCCTCATTTTGATGATTTTCGTGTGCTATTGCACACCATTTTTTGGGTGATCGGGATTCCGACGTCAAAAATGCCAAATTTGTTCGTGGACGTCCGTCAAGACGTTTTCTATGCATACGGTTGGCCATCACGGCTTTTCTGGGCCATTTGGAAGGTCAAACGAGCCCCGAAGCGAGCATACGCCTCATTTTGACAATTTTCGTGTGCTATTGCACACCATTTTTTGGGTGATCGGGATTCCGACGTCAAAAATGCCAAATTTGTTCGTGGACGTCCGTCAAGACGTTGTCTATGCATACGGTTGGCCATCACGGCTTTTCTGGGCCATTTGGAAGGTCAAACGAGCCCCGAAGCGAGCATACGCCTCATTTTGACGATTTTCGTGTGCTATTGCACACCATTTTTTGGGTGATCGGGATTCCGACGTCAAAAATGCCAAATTTGTTCGTGGACGTCCGTCAAGACGTTGTCTATGCATACGGTTGGCCATCACGGCTTTTCTGGGCCATTTGGAAGGTCAAACGAGCCCCGAAGCGAGCATACGCCTCATCTTGACGATTTTCGTGTGCTATTGCACACCATTTTTTGGGTGATCGGGATTCCGACGTCAAAAATGCCAAATTTGTTCGTGGACGTCCGTCAAGACGTTGTCTATCCATACGGTTGGCCATCACGGCTTTTCTGGGCCATTTGGAAGGTCAAACGAGCCCCGAAGCGAGCATACGCCTCATTTTGACGATTTTCGTGTGCTATTGCACACAATTTTTTGGGTGATCGGGATTCCGACGTCAAAAATGTCAAATTTGTTCGTGGACGTCCGTCAAGACATTGTCTATCCATACGGTTGGCCATCACGGCTTTTCTGGGCCATTTGGAAGGTCAAACGAGCCCCGAAGCGAGCATACGCCTCATTTTGACGATTTTCGTGTGCTATTGCACACCATTTTTTGGGTGATCGGGATTCCGACGTCAAAAATGCCAAATTTGTTAGTGGACGTCCGTCAAGACGTTGTCTATGCATACAGTTGGCCATCACGGCTTTTCTGGGCCATTTGGAAGGTCAAACGAGCCCCGAAGCGAGCATACGCCTCATTTTGACGATTTTCGTGTGCTATTGCACACCATTTTTTGGGTGATCGGGATTCCGACGTCAAAAAAGCCAAATTTGTTCATGGACGTCCGTCAAGACGTTGTCTATGCATACGGTTGGCCATCACGGCTTTTCTGGGCCATTTGGAAGGTCAAACGAGCCCCGAAGCGAGCATACGCCTCATTTTGACGATTTTCGTGTGCTATTGCACACCATTTTTTGGGTGATCGGGATTCCGACGTCAAAATTGCCAAATTTGTTCGTGGACGTCCGTCAAGACGTTGTCTATCCATACGGTTGGCCATCACGGCTTTTCTGGGCCATTTGGAAGGTCAAACGAGCCCCGAAGCGAGCATACGCCTCATTTTGACGATTTTCGTGTGCTATTGCACACCATTTTTTGGGTGATCGGGATTCCGACGTAAAAATTGCCAAATTTGTTCGTGGACGTCCGTCAAGACGTTGTCTATCCATACGGTTGGCCATCACGGCTTTTCTGGGCCATTTGGAAGGTCAAACGAGCTCCGAAGCGAGCATACGCCTCATTTTGACGATTTTCGTGTGCTATTGCACACCATTTTTTGGGTGATCGGGATTCCGACGTCAAAATTGCCAAATTTGTTCGTGGACGTCCGTCAAGACGTTGTCTATCCATATGGTTGGCCATCACGGCTTTTCTGGGCCATTTGGAAGGTCAAACGAGCCCCGAAGCGAGCATACGCCTCATTTTGACGATTTTGGTGTGCTATTGCACACCATTTTTTGGGTGATCGGGATTCCGACGTCAAAAATGCCAAATTTGTTCGTGGACGTCCGTCAAGACGTTGTTTATCCATACGGTTGGCCATCACGGCTTTTCTGGGCCATTTGGAAGGTCAAACAAGCCCCGAAGCGAGCATACGCCTCATTTTGACGATTTTCGTGTGCTATTGCACACCATTTTTTGGGTGATCGGGATTCCGACGTCAAAAATGCCAAATTTGTTCGTTGACGTCCGTCAAGACATTGTCTATGCATACGGTTGGCCATCACGGCTTTTCTGGGCCATTTAGAAGGTCAAACGAGCCCCGAAGCGAGCATACGCCTCATTTTGATGATTTTCGTGTGCTATTGCACACCATTTTTTGGGTGATCGGGATTCCGACGTCAAAAATGCCAAATTTGTTCGTGGACGTCCGTCAAGACGTTGTCTATCCATACGGTTGGCCATCACGGCTTTTCTGGGCCATTTGGAAGGTCAAACGAGCCCCGAAGCGAGCATACGCCTCATTTTGACGATTTTCGTGTGCTATTGCACACCATTTTTTGGGTTATCAGGATTCCGACGTAAAAAATGCCAAATTTGTTCGTGGACGTCCGTCAAGACGTTGTCTATGCATACGGTTGGCCATCACGGCTTTTCTGGGCCATTTGGAAGGTCAAACGAGCCCCGAAGCGAGCATACGCCTCATTTTGACGATTTTCGTGTGCTATTGCACACCATTTTTTGGGTGATCGGGATTCCGACGTCAAAAATGCCAAATTTGTTCGTGGACGTCCGTCAAGACGTTGTCTATCCATACGGTTGGCCATCACGGCTTTTCTGGGCCATTTGGAAGGTCAAACGAGCCCCGAAGTGAGCATACGCCTCATTTTGACGATTTTCGTGTGCTATTGCACACCATTTTTTGGGTGATCGGGATTCCGACGTCAAAAATGCCAAATTTGTTCGTGGACGTCCGTCAAGACGTTGTCTATGCATACGGTTGGCCATCACGGCTTTTCTGGGCCATTTGGAAGGTCAAATGAGCCCCGAAGCGAGCATACGCCTCATTTGACGATTTTCGTGTGCTATTGCACACCATTTTTTGGGTGATCGGGATTCCGACGTTAAAAATGCCAAATTTGTTCGTGGACGTCCGTCAAGACGTTGTCTATGCATACGGTTGGCCATCACGGCTTTTGTGGGCCATTTGGAAGGTCAAACGAGCCCCGAAGCGAGCATACGCCTCGTTTTGACGATTTTCGTGTGCTATTGCACACAATTTTTTGGGTGATCGGGATTTCGACGTCAAAAATGCAAAATTTGTTCGTGGACGTCCGTCAAGACGTTGTCTATCCATACGGTTGGCCATCACGGCTTTTCTGGGCCATTTGGAAGGTCAAACGAGCCCCGAAGCGAGCATACGCCTCATTTTGACGATTTTCGTGTGCTATTGCACACCATTTTTTGGGTGATCGGGATTCCGACGTCAAAAATGCCAAATTTGTTCGTGGACGTCCGTCAAGACGTTGTCTATCCATACGGTTGGCCATCACGGCTTTTCTGGGCCATTTGGAAGGTCAAACGAGCCCCGAAGCGAGCATACGCCTCATTTTGACGATTTTCGTGTGCTATTGCACACCATTTTTTGGGTGATCGGGATTCCGACGTCAAAAATACCAAATTTGTTCGTGGACGTCCGTCAAGACGTTTTCTATCCATACGGTCGGCCATCACGGCTTTTCTGGGCCATTTGGAAGGTCAAACGAGCCCCGAAGCGAGCATACGCCTCATTTTGACGATTTTCGTGTGCTATTGCACACCATTTTTTGGGTGATCGGGATTCCGACATCAAAAATGCCAAATTTGTTCGTGGACGTCCGTCAAGACGTTGTCTATGCATACGGTTGGCCATCACGGCTTTTCTGGGCCATTTGGAAGGTCAAACGAGCCCCGAAGCGAGCATACGCCTCATTTTGACGATTTTCATGTGCTATTGCACACCTTTTTTGGGTGATCGGGATTCCGACGTCAAAAATGCCAAATTTGTTCATGGACGTCCGTCAAGACGTTGTCTATGCATACGGTTGGCCATCACGGCTTTTCTGGGCCATTTGGAAGGTCAAACGAGCCCTGAAGCGAGCATACGCCTCATTTTGACGATTTTCGTGTGCTATTGCACACCATTTTTTGGGTGATCGGGATTCCGACGTCAAAAATGCCAAATTTGTTCGTGGACGTCCGTCAAGACGTTGTCTATCCATACGGATGGCCATCACGACTTTTCTGGGCCATTTGGAAGGTCAAACGAGCCCCGAAGCGAGCATACGCCTCATTTTGACAATTTTCGTGTGCTATTGCACACCATTTTTTGGGTGATCGGGATTCCGACGTCAAAAATTCCAAATTTGTTCGTGGACGTCCGTAAAGACGTTGTCTATCCATACGGTTGGCCATCACGGCTTTTCTGGGCCATTTGGAAGGTCAAACGAGCCCCGAAGCGAGCATACGCCTCATTTTGACGATTTTCGTGTGCTATTGCACACCATTTTTTGGGTGATCGGGATTCCGACGTCAAAAATGCCAAATTTGTTCGTGGACGTCCGTCAAGACGTTGTCTATGCATACGGTTGGCCATCACGGCTTTTATAGGCCATTTGGAAGGTCAAACGAGCCCCGAAGCGAGCATACGCCTCATTTTGACGATTTTCGTGTGCTATTGCACACCATTTTTTGGGTGATCGGGATTCCGACGTCAAAAATGCCAAATTTGTTCGTGGACGTCCGTCAAGACATTGTCTATGCATACGGTTGGCTATCACGGCTTTTCTGGGCCATTTGGAAGGTCAAACGAGCCCTGAAGCGAGCATACGCCTCATTTTGACGATTTTCGTGTGCTATTGCACACCATTTTTTGGGTGATCGGGATTCCGACGTCAAAAATGCCAAATTTTTTCGTGGACGTCCGTCAAGACGTTGTCTATGCATACGGTTGGCCATCACGGCTTTTCTGGGCCATTTGGAAGGTCAAACGAGCCCCGAAGCAAGCATACGCCTCATTTTGATGATTTTCGTGTGCTATTACACACCATTTTTTGGGTGATCAGGATTCCGACGTCAAAAATGCCAAATTTGTTCGTGGACGTCCGTCAAGACGTTGTCTATCCATACGGTTGGCCATCACGGCTTTTCTGGGCCATTTGGAATGTCAAACGAGCCCCGAAGCGAGCGTACGCCTCATTTTGACGATTTTCGTGTGCTATTGCACACCATTTTTTGGGTGATCGGGATTCCGACGTCAAAAATACCAAATTTGTTCGTGGACGTCCGTCAAGACGTTTTCTATACATACGGTCGGCCATCACGGCTTTTCTGGGCCATTTGGAAGGTCAAACGAGCCCCGAAGCGAGCATACGCCTCATTTTGACGATTTTCGTGTGCTATTGCACACCATTTTTTGGGTGATCGGGATTCCGACATCAAAAATGCCAAATTTGTTCGTGGACGTCCGTCAAGACGTTGTCTATGCATACGGTTGGCCATCACGGCTTTTCTGGGCCATTTGGAAGGTCAAACGAGCCCCGAAGCGAGCATACGCCTCATTTTGACGATTTTCGTGTGCTATTGCACACCTTTTTTGGGTGATCGGGATTCCGACGTCAAAAATGCCAAATTTGTTCATGGACGTCCGTCAAGACGTTGTCTATGCATACGGTTGGCCATCACGGCTTTTCTGGGCCATTTGGAAGGTCAAACGAGCCATGAAGCGAGCATACGCCTCATTTTGACGATTTTCGTGTGCTATTGCACACCATTTTTTGGGTGATCGGGATTCCGACGTCAAAAATGCCAAATTTGTTCGTGGACGTCCGTCAAGACGTTATCTATCCATACGGTTGGCCATCACGGCTTTTCTGGGCCATTTGGAAGGTCAAACGAGCCCCGAAGCGAGCATACGCCTCATTTTGACGATTTTCGTGTGCTATTGCACACCATTTTTTGGGTGATCGGGATTCCGACGTCAAAAAAGCCAAATTTGTTCGTGGACGTCCGTCAAGACGTTGTCAATGCATACGGTTGGCCATCACGGCTTTTCTGGGCCATTTGGAAGGTCAAACGAGCCCCGAAGCGAGCATACGCCTCATTTTGACGATTTTCGTGTGCTATTGCACACCTTTTTTTGGGTGATCGGGATTCCGACGTCAAAAATGCCAAATTTGTTCGTGGACGTCCGTCAAGACGTTGTCTATCCATACGGTTGGCCATCACGGCTTTTCTGGGCCATTTGGAAGGTCAAACGAGCCCCGAAGCGAGCATACGCCTCATTTTGACGATTTTCGTGTGCTATTGCACACTATTTTTTGGGTGATCGGGATTCCGACGTCAAAAATGCCAAATTTGTTCGTGGACGTCCGTCAAGACGTTGTCTATCCATACGGTTGGCCATCACGGCTTTTCTGGGCCATTTGGAAGGTCAAACGAGCCCCGAAGCGAGCATACGCCTCATTTTGACGATTTTCGTGTGCTATTGCACACCATTTTTTGGGTGATCGGGATTCCGACGTCAAAAATCCCAAATTTGTTCGTGTACGTCCGTCAAGACGTTGTCTATGCATACGGTTGGCCATCACGGCTTTTCTGGGCCATTTGGAAGGTCAAACGAGCCCCGAAGCGAGCATACGCCTCATTTTGACGATTTTCGTGTGCTATTGCACACCATTTTTTGGGTGATCGGGATTCCGACGTCAAAAATGCCAAATTTGTTCGTGGACGTCCGTCAAGACGTTGTCTATGCATACGGTTGGCCATCACGGCTTTTCTGGGCCATTTGGAAGGTCAAACGAGCCCCGAAGCGAGCATTCACCTCATTTTGACGATTTTCGTGTGCTATTGCACACCATTTTTTGGGTGATCGGGATTCCAACGTCAAAAATGCCAAATTTGTTCGTGGAAGTCCGTCAAGACGTTGTCTATCCATACGTTTGGCCGTCACGGCTTTTCTGGGCCATTTGGAAGGTCAAACGAGCCCCGAAGCGAGCATACGCCTCATTTTGACGATTTTCGTGTGCTATTGCACACCATTTTTTGGGTGATTGGGATTCCGACGTCAAAAATGCCAAATTTGTTCGTGGACGTCCGTCAAGACGTTGTCTATCCATACGGTTTGCCATCACGGCTTTTCTGGGCAATTTGGAAGGTCAAACGAGCCCCGAAGCGAGCATACGCCTCATTTTGACGATTTTCGTGTGCTATTGCACACCATTTTTTGGGTGATCGGGATTCCGACGTCAAAAATGCCAAATTTGTTCGTGGACGTTCGTCAAGACGTTGTCTATGCATACGGTTGGCCATCACGGCTTTTCTGGGCCATTTGGAAGGTCAAACGAGCCCTGAAGCGAGCATACGCCTCATTTTGACGATTTTCGTGTGCTATTGCACACCATTTTTTGGGTGATCGGGATTCCGACGTCAAAAATGCCAAATTTGTTCGTGGACGTCCGTCAAGACGTTGTCTATCCATACGGTTGGCCATCACGGCTTTTCAGGGCCATTTGGAAGGTCAAACGAGCCCCGAAGCGAGCATACGCCTCATTTTGACGATTTTCGTGTGCTATTGCACACCATTTTTTGGGTGATCGAGATTCCGACGTCAAAAATCCCAAATTTGTTCGTGTACGTCCGTCAAGACGTTGTCTATGCATACGGTTGGCCATCACGGCTTTTCTGGGCCATTTGGAAGGTCAAACGAGCCCCGAAGCGAGCATACGCCTCATTTTGACGATTTTCGTGTGCTATTGCACACCATTTTTTGGGTGATCGGGATTCCGACGTCAAAAATGCCAAATTTGTTCGTGGACGTCCGTCAAGACGTTGTCTATGCATACGGTTGGCCATCACGGCTTTTCTGGGCCATTTGGAAGGTCAAACGAGCCCCGAAGCTAGCATTCGCCTCATTTTGACGATTTTCGTGTGCTATTGCACACCATTTTTTGGGTGATCGGGATTCCAACGTCAAAAATGGCAAATTTGTTCGTGGACGTCCGTCAAGACGTTGTCTATCCATACGTTTGGCCGTCACGGCTTTTCTGGGCCATTTGGAAGGTCAAACGAGCCCCGAAGCGAGCATACGCCTCATTTTGACGATTTTCGTGTGCTATTGCACACCATTTTTTGGGTGATTGGGATTCCGACGTCAAAAATGCCAAATTTGTTCGTGGACGTCCGTCAAGACGTTGTCTATCCATACGGTTTGCCATCACGGCTTTTTTGGGCAATTTGGAAGGTCAAACGAGCCCCGAAGCGAGCATACGCCTCATTTTGACGATTTTCGTGTGCTATTGCACACCATTTTTTGGGTGATCGGGATTCCGACGTCAAAAATGCCAAATTTGTTCGTGGACGTTCGTCAAGACGTTGTCTATGCATACGGTTGGCCATCACGGCTTTTCTGGGCCATTTGGAAGGTCAAACGAGCCCCGAAGCGAGCATACGCCTCATTTTGACGATTTTCGTGTGCTATTGCACACCATTTTTTGGGTGATCGGGATTCCGACGTCAAAAATCCCAAATTTGTTCGTGGACGTCCGTCAAGACGTTTTCTATCCATACGGTTGGCCATCACGGCTTTTCTGGGCCATTTGGAAGGTCAAACGAGCCCCGAAGCGAGCATACGCCTCATTTTGACGATTTTCGTGTGCTATTGCACACCATTTTTTGGGTGATCGGGATTCCGACGTCAAAAATGCCAAATTTGTTCGTGGACGTCCGTCAAGACGTTGTCTATCCATACGGTTGGCCATCACGGCTTTTCTGGGCCATTTGGAAGGTCAAACGAGCCCCGAAGCGAGCATATGCCTCATTTTGACGATTTTCGTGTGCTATTGCACACCATTTTTTAAGTGATCGGGATTCCGACGTCAAAAACGCCAAATTTGTTCGTGGACGTCCGTCAAGACGTTGTCTATGCAAACGGTTGGCCATCACGGCTTTTCTAGGCCATTTGGAAGGTCAAACGAGCCCCGAAGCGAGCATACGCCTCATTTTGACGATTTTCGTGTGCTATTGCACACCATTTTTTGGGTGATCGGGATTCCAACGTCAAAAACGCCAAATTTGTTCGTGGACGTCCGTCAAGACGTTGTCTATGCATACGGTTGGCCATCACGGCTTTTCTGGGCCATTAGGAAGGTCAAACGAGCCCCGAAGCGAGCATACGCCTCATTTTGACGATTTTCGTGTGCTATTGCACACCATTTTTTGGGTGATCGGGATTCCGACGTCAAAAATGCCAAATTTGTTCGTGGACGTCCGTCAAGACGTTGTCTATGCATACGGTTGGCCATCACGGCTTTTCTGGGCCATTTAGAAGGTCAAACGAGCCCCGAAGCGAGCATACGCCTCATTTTGACGATTTTCGTGTGCTATTGCACACCATTTTTTGGGTGATCGGGATTCCGACGTCAAAAATGCCAAATTTGTTCGTGGACGTCCGTCAAGACGTTTTCTATCCATACGGTTGGCCATCACGGCTTTTCTGGGCCATTTGGAAGGTCAAACGAGCCCCGAAGCGAGCATACGCCTCATTTTGACGATTTTCGTGTGCTATTGCACACCATTTTTTGGGTGATCGGGATTCCGACGTCAAAAATGCCAAATTTGTTCGTGGACGTCCGTCAAGACGTTGTCTATGCATACGGTTGGCCATCACAGCTTTTCTGGGCCATTTGGAAGGTCAAACGAGCCCCGAAGCGAGCATACGCCTCATTTTGACGATTTTCGTGTGCTATTGCACACCATTTTTTGGGTGATCGGGATTCCAACGTCAAAAATGCCAAATTTGTTCGTGGACGTCCGTCAAGACGTTGTCTATCCATACGGTTGGCCATCACGGCTTTTCTGGGCCATTTAGAAGGTCAAACGAGCCCCGAAGCGAGCATACGCCTCATTTTGACGATTTTCGTGTGCTATTGCACACCATTTTTTGGGTGATCGGGATTCCGACGTCAAAAATACCAAATTTGTTCGTGGACGTCCGTCAAGATGTTGTCTATGCATACGGTTGGCCATCACGGCTTTTCTGGGCCATTTGGAAGGTCAAACGAGCCCCGAAGCGAGCATACGCCTCATTTTGACGATTTTCGTGTGCTATTGCACACCATTTTTTGGGTGATCGGGATTCCGACGTCAAAAATACCAAATTTGTTCATGGACGTCCGTCAAGACGTTTTATATCCATACGGTCGGCCATCACGGCTTTTCTGGGCCATTTGGAAGGTCAAACGAGCCCCGAAGCGAGCATACGCCTCATTTTGACGATTTTCGTGTGCTATTGCACACCATTTTTTGGGTGATCGGGATTCCGACATCAAAAATGCCAAATTTGTTCGTGGACGTCCGTCAAGACGTTGTCTATGCATACGGTTGGCCATCACGGCTTTTCTGGGCCATTTGGAAGGTCAAACGAGTCCCGAAGCGAGCATACGCCTCATTTTGACGATTTTCGTGTGCTATTGCACACCTTTTTTGGGTGATCGGGATTCCGACGTCAAAAATGCCAAATTTGTTCATGGACGTCCGTCAAGACGTTGTCTATGCACACGGTTGGCCATCACGGCTTTTCTGGGCCATTTGGAAGGTCAAACGAGCCCTGAAGCGAGCATACGCCTCATTTTGACGATTTTCATGTGCTATTGCACACCATTTTTTGGGTGATCGGGATTCCGACGTCAAAAATGCCAAATTTGTTCGTGGACGTCCGTCAAGACGTTGTCTATCCATACGGTTGGCCATCACGGCTTTTCTGGGCCATTTGGAAGGTCAAACGAGCCCCGAAGCGAGCATACGCCTCATTTTGACGATTTTCGTGTGCTATTGCACACCATTTTTTGGGTTATCGGGATTCCAACGTCAAAAATGCCAAATTTGTTCGTGGACGTCCGTCAAGACGTTGTCTATGCATACGGTTGGCCATCACGGCTTTTCTGGGCCATTTGGAAGGTCAAAAGAGCCCCGAAGCGAGCATACGCCTCATTTTGACGATTTTCGTGTGCTATTGCACACCATTTTTTGGGTGATCGGGATTCCGACGTCAAAAATGCCAAATTTGTTCGTGGACGTCCGTCAAGACGTTATCTATCCATACGGTTGGCCATCACGGCTTTTCTGGGCCATTTGGAAGGTCAAACGAGCCCCGAAGCGAGCATACGCCTCATTTTGACGATTTTCGTGTGCTATTGCACACCATTTTTTGGGTGATCGGGATTCCGACGTTAAAAATGCCAAATTTGTTCATGGACGTCCGTCAAGACGTTGTCTATCCATACGGTTGGCCATCACGGCTTTTCTGGGCCATTTGGAAGGTCAAATGAGCCCCGAAGCGAGCGTACGCCTCATTTTGACGATTTTCGTGTGCTATTGCACACCATTTTTTGGGTGATCGGGATTCCGACGTCAAAAATGCCAAATTTATTCGTGGACGTTCGTCAAGACGTTGTCTATGCATACGGTTGGCCATCACGGCTTTTCGGGGCCATTTGGAAGGTCAAACGAGCCCCGAAGCGAGCATACGCCTCATTTTGACGATTTTCGTGTGCTATTGCACACCATTTTTTGGGTGATCAGGATTCCGACGTCAAAAATGCCAAATTTGTTCGTGGTTGTCCGTCAAGACGTTATCTATGCATACGGTTGGCCATCACGGCTTTTCTGGGCCATTTGGAAGGTCAAACGAGCCCCGAAGCGAGCATACGCCTCATTTTGACGATTTTCGTGTGCTATTGCACACCATTTTTTGGGTGATCGGGATTCCGACGTCAAAAATGCCAAATTTGTTCGTGGACGTCCGTCAAGACGTTGTCTATCCATACGGTTTGCCATCACGGCTTTTCTGGGCCATTTGGAAGGTCAAACGAGCCCCGAAGCGAGCATACGCCTCATTTTGACGATTTTCGTGTGCTATTGCACACCATTTTTTGGGTGATCGGGATTCCGACGTCAAAAATGCCAAATTTGTTCGTGGACGTCCGTCAAGACGTTGTCTATGCATACGGTTGGCCATCACGGCTTTTCTGGGCCATTTGGAAGGTCAAACGAGCCCCGAAGCGAGCATACGCCTCATTTTGACGATTTTTGTGTGCTATTGCACACCATTTTTTGGGTGATCGGGATTCCGACGTCAAAAATGCCAAATTTGTTCGTGGACGTCCGTCAAGACGTTGTCTATGCATACGGTTGGCCATCACGTCTTTTCTGGGCCATTTGGAAGGTCAAACGAGCCCCGAAGTGAGCATACGCCTCATTTTGACGATTTTCGTGTGCTATTGCACACCATTTTTTGGGTGATCGGGATTCCGACGTCAAAAATGCCAAATTTGTTCGTGGACGTCCGTCAAGACGTTGTCTATGCATACGGTTGGCCATCACGGCTTTTCTGGGCCATTTGGAAGGTCAAACGAGCCCCGAAGCGAGCATACGCCTCATTTTGACGATTTTCGTGTGCTATTGCACACCATTTTTTGGGTGATCGGGATTCCGACGTCAAAAATGCCAAATTTATTCGTGGACGTTCCTCAAGACGTTGTCTATCCATACGGTTGGCCATCACGGCTTTTCTGGGCCATTTGGAAGGTCAAACGAGCCCCGAAGCGAGCATACGCCTCATTTTGACGATTTTCCTGTGCTATTGCACACCATTTTTTGGGTGATCGGTATTCCGACGTCAAAAATGCCAAATTTGTTCGTGGACGTCCGTCAAGACGTTGTCTATGCATACGGTTGGCCATCACGGCTTTTCTGGGCCATTTGGAAGGTCAAACGAGCCCTGAAGCGAGCATACGCCTCATTTTGACCATTTTCGTGTGCTATTGCACACCATTTTTTGGGTGATCGGGATTCCGACGTCAAAAATGCCAAATTTGTTCGTGGACGTCCGTCAAGATGTTGTCTATGCATACGGTTGGCCATCACGGCTTTTCTGGGCCATTTGGAAGGTCAAACGAGCCCCGAAGCGAGCATACGACTCATTTTGACGATTTTCGTGTGCTATTGCACACCATTTTTTGGGTGATCGGGATTCCGACGTTAAAAATGCCAAATTTGTTCGTGGACGTCCGTCAAGCTGTTGTCTATGCATACGGTTGGCCATCACGGCTTTTCTGGGCCATTTGGAAGGTCAAACGAGCCCCGAAGCGAGCATACGCCTCATTTTGACGATTTTCGTGTGCTATTGCACACCATTTTTTGGGTGATCGGGATTCCAACGTCAAAAATGCCAAATTTGTTCGTGGACGTCCGTCAAGACGTTGTCTATCCATACGGTTGGCCATCACGGCTTTTCTGGGCCATTTGGAAGGTCAAACGAGCCCCGAAGCGAGCATACGCCTCATTTTGACGATTTTCTTGTGCTATTGCACACCATTTTTTGGGTGATCGGGATTCCGACGTCAAAAATGCCAAATTTGTTCGTGGACGTCCGTCAAGACGTTGTCTATGCATACGGTTGGCCATCACGGCTTTTCTGGGCCATTTGGAAGGTCAAACGAGCCCCGAAGCGAGCATACGCCTTATTTTGACAATTTTCGTGTGCTATTGCACACCATTTTTTGGGTGATCGTGATTCCGACGTCAAAAATGCCAAATTTGTTCGTGGACGTCCGTCAAGACGTTGTCTATCCATACGGTTGGCCATCACGGCTTTTCTGGGCCATTTGGAAGGTCAAACGAGCCCCGAAGCGAGCATACGCCTCATTTTGACGATTTTCGTGTGCTATTGCACACCATTTTTTGGGTGATCGGGATTCCGACGTCAAAAATGCCAAATTTGTTCGTGGACGTCCGTCAAGACGTTGTATATCCATACGGTTGGCCATCACGGCTTTTCTGGGCCATTTGGAAGGTCAAACGAGCCCCGAAGCGAGCATACGCCTCATTTTGACGATTTTCGTGTGCTATTGCACACCATTTTTTGGGTGATCGGGATTCCGACGTCAAAAATGCCAAATTTGTTCGTGGACGTCCGTCAAGACGTTGTCTATCCATACGGTTGGCCATCACGGCTTTTCTGAGCCATTTGGAAGGACAAACGAGCCCCGAAGCGAGCATACGCCTCATTTTGACGATTTTCGTGTGCTATTGCACACCATTTTTGGGTGATCGGGATTCCGACGTCAAAAATGCCAAATTTGTTTGTGGACGTCCGTCAAGACGTTGTCTATCCATACGGTTGGCCATCACGGCTTTTCTGGGCCATTTGGAAGGTCAAACGAGCCCCGAAGCGAGCATACGCCTCATTTTGACGATTTTCGTGTGCTATTGCACACCATTTTTTGGGTGATCGAGATTCCGACGTCAAAAATGCCAAAATTGTTCGTGGACGTCCGTCAAGACGTTGTCTATGCATACGGTTGGCCATCACGGCTTTTCTGGGCCATTTGGAAGGTCAAACGAGCCCCGAAGCGAGCATACGCCTCATTTTGACGATTTTCGTGTGCTATTGCACACCATTTTTTGGGTGATCGGGATTCCGACGTCAAAAATGCCAAATTTGTTCGTGGACGTCCGTCAAGACGTTGTATATCCATACGGTTGGCCATCACGGCTTTTCTGGGCCATTTGGAAGGTCAAACGAGCCCCGAAGCGAGCATACGCCTCATTTTGACGATTTTCGTGTGCTATTGCACACCATTTTTTGGGTGATCGGGATTCCGACGTCAAAAATGCCAAATTTGTTCGTGGACGTCCGTCAAGACGTTGTCTATCCATACGGTTGGCCATCACGGCTTTTCTGGGCCATTTGGAAGGTCAAACGAGCCCTGAAGCGAGCATACGCCTCATTTTGACGATTTTCGTGTGCTATTGCACACCATTTTTTGGGTGATCGGGATTCCGACGTCAAAAATGCCAAATTTGTTTGTGGACGTCCGTCATGACGTTGTCTATGCATACGGTTGGCCATCACGGCTTTTCTGGGCCATTTGGAAGGTCAAACGAGCCCCGAAGCGAGCATACGCCTCATTTTGACGATTTTCGTGTGCTATTGCACACCATTTTTTGGGTGATCGGGATTCCGACGTCAAAAATGCCAAATTTGTTCGTGGACGTCCGTCAAGACGTTGTCTATGCATACGGTTGGCCATCACGGCTTTTCTGGGCCATTTGGAAGGTCAAACGAGCCCCGAAGCGAGCATACGCCTCATTTTGACAATTTTCGTGTGCTATTGCACACCATTTTTTGGGTGATCGGGATTCCGACGTCAAAAACGCCAAATTTGTTCGTGGACGTCCGTCAAGACGTTGTCTATGCATACGGTTGGCCATCACGGCTTTTCTGGGCCATTTGGAAGGTCAAACGAGCCCCGAAGCGAGCATACGCCTCATTTTGACGATTTTCGTGTGCTATTGCACACCATTTTTTGGGTGATCGGGATTCCGACGTCAAAAATGCCAAATTTGTTCGTGGACGTCCGTCAAGACGTTGTCTATCCATACGGTTGGCCATCACGGCTTTTCTGGGCCATTTGGAAGGTCAAACGAGCCCCGAAGCGAGCATACGCCTCATTTTGACGATTTTCGTGTGCTATTGCACACCATTTTTTGGGTGATCGGGATTCCAACGTCAAAAATGCCAAATTTGTTCGTGGACGTCCGTCAAGACGTTGTCTATGCATACGGTTTGCCATCACGGCTTTTCTGGGCCATTTGGAAGGTCAAACGAGCCCCGAAGCGAGCATACGCCTCATTTTGACGATTTTCGTGTGCTATTGCACACCATTTTTTGGGTGATCGGGATTCCGACGTCAAAAATGCCATATTTGTTCGTGGACATCCGTCAAGATGTTGTCTATGCATACGGTTGGCCATCACGGCTTTTCTGGGCCATTTGGAAGGTCAAACGAGCCCCGAAGCAAGCATACGCCTCATTTTGACGATTTTCGTGTGCTATTGCACACCATTTTTTGGGTGATCGGGATTCCGACGTCAAAAATGTCAAATTTGTTCGTGGACGTCCGTCAAGACGTTGTCTATCCATACGGTTGGCCATCACGGCTTTTCTGGGCCATTTGGAAGGTCAAACGAGCCCCAAAGCGAGCATACGCCTCATTTTGACGATTTTCGTGTGCTATTGCACACCATTTTTTGGGTGATCGGGATTCCGACGTCAAAAATGCCAAATTTTTTTTTTGGACGTCCGTCAAGACGTTGTCTATCCATACGGTTGGCCATCACGGCTTTTCTGGGCCATTTGGAAGGTCAAACGAGCCCCGAAGCGAGCCTACGCCTCATTTTGACGATTTTCGTGTGCTATTGCACACCATTTTTTGGGTGATCGGGATTCCGACGTCAAAAATGCCAAATTTGTTCGTGGACGTCCGTCAAGACGTTGTCTATCCATACGGTTGGCCATCACGACTTTTCTGGGCCATTTGGAAGGTCAAACGAGCCCCGAAGCGAGCATACGCCTCATTTTGACGATTTTCGTGTGCTATTGCACACCATTTTTTGGGTGATCAGGATTCCGACGTCAAAAATGCAAAATTTGTTCGTGGACGTCCGTCAAGACGTTGTCTATGCATACGGTTGGCCATCACGGCTTTTCTAGGCCATTTGGAAGGTCAAACGAGCCCCGAAGCGAGCATACGCCTCATTTTGACGATTTTCGTGTGCTATTGCACACCATTTTTTGGGTGATCGGGATTCCGACGTCAAAAATGCCAAATTTGTTCGTGGACGTCCGTCAAGACGTTGTCTATGCATACGGTTGGCCATCACGGCTTTTCTAGGCCATTTGGAAGGTCAAACGAGCCCCGAAGCGAGCATACGCCTCATTTTGACGATTTTCGTGTGCTATTGCACACCATTTTTTGGGTGATCGGGATTCCGACGTCAAAAATGCCAAATTTGTTCGTGGACGTCCGTCAAGACGTTGTCTATCCATACGGTTGGCCATCACGGCTTTTCTGAGCCATTTGGAAGGTCAAACGAGCCCCGAAGCGAGCATACGCCTCATTTTGACGATTTTCGTGTGCTATTGCACACCATTTTTGGGTGATCGGGATTCCGACGTCAAAAATGCCAAATTTGTTTGTGGACGTCCGTCAAGACGTTGTCTATGCATACGGTTGGCCATCACGGCTTTTCTGGGCCATTTGGAAGGTCAAACGAGCCCCGAAGCGAGCATACGCCTCATTTTGACGATTTTCGTATGCTATTGCACACCATTTTTTGGGTGATCGAGATTCCGACGTCAAAAATGCCAAAATTGTTCGTGGACGTCCGTCAAGACGTTGTCTATGCATACGGTTGGCCATCACGGCTTTTCTGGGCCATTTGGAAGGTCAAACGAGCCCCGAAGCGAGCATACGCCTCATTTTGACGATTTTCGTGTGCTATTGCACACCATTTTTTGGGTGATCGGGATTCCGACGTCAAAAATGCCAAATTTGTTCGTGGACGTCCGTCAAGACGTTGTATATCCATACGGTTGGCCATCACGGCTTTTCTGGGCCATTTGGAAGGTCAAACGAGCCCCAAAGCGAGCATACGCCTCATTTTGACGATTTTCGTGTGCTATTGCACACCATTTTTTGGGTGATCGGGATTCCGACGTCAAAAATGCCAAATTTGTTCGTGGACGTCCGTCAAGACGTTGTCTATCCATACGGTTGGCCATCACGGCTTTTCTGGGCCATTTGGAAGGTCAAACGAGCCCTGAAGCGAGCATACGCCTCATTTTGACGATTTTCGTGTGCTATTGCACACCATTTTTTGGGTGATCGGGATTCCGACGTCAAAAATGCCAAATGTGTTCGTGGACGTCCGTCATGACGTTGTCTATGCATACGGTTGGCCATCACGGCTTTTCTGGGCCATTTGGAAGGTCAAACGAGCCCCGAAGCGAGCATACGCCTCATTTTGACGATTTTCGTGTGCTATTGCACACCATTTTTTGGGTGATCGGGATTCCGACGTCAAAATTGCCAAATTTGTTCGTGGACGTCCGTCAAGACGTTGTCTATCCATACGGTTGGCCATCACGGCTTTTCTGGGCCATTTGGAAGGTCAAACGAGCCCTGAAGCGAGCATACGCCTCATTTTGACGATTTTCGTGTGCTATTGCACACCATTTTTTGGGTGATCGGGATTCCGACGTCAAAAATGCCAAATTTGTTCGTGGACGTCCGTCAAGACGTTGTCTATCCATACGGTTGGCCATCACGGCTTTTCTGGGCCATTTGGAAGGTCAAACGAGCCCTGAAGCGAGCATACGCCTCATTTTGACGATTTTCGTGTGCTATTGCACACCATTTTTTGGGTGATCGGGATTCCGACGTCAAAAATGCCAAATTTGTTCGTGGACGTCCGTCATGTCGTTGTCTATGCATACGGTTGGCCATCACGGCTTTTCTGGGCCATTTGGAAGGTCAAACGAGCCCCGAAGCGAGCATACGCCTCATTTTGACAATTTTCGTGTGCTATTGCACACCATTTTTTGGGTGATCGGGATTCCGACGTCAAAAACGCCAAATTTGTTCGTGGACGTCCGTCAAGACGTTGTCTATGCATACGGTTGGCCATCACGGCTTTTCTGGGCCATTTGGAAGGTCAAACGAGCCCCGAAGCGAGCATACGCCTCATTTTGACGATTTTCGTGTGCTATTGCACACCATTTTTTGGGTGATCGGGATTCCGACGTCAATAATGCCAAATTTATTCGTGGACGTTCGTCAAGACGTTGTCTATGCATACGGTTGGCCATCACGGCTTTTCTGGGCCATTTGGAAGGTCAAACGAGCCCCGAAGCGAGCATACGCCTCATTTTGACGATTTTCGTGTGCTATTGCACACCATTTTTTGGGTGATCGGGATTCCGACGTCAAAAATGCCAAATTTGTTCGTGGACGTCCGTCAAGACGTTGTCTATGCATACGGTTGGCCATCACGGCTTTTCTGGGCCATTTGGAAGGTCAAACGAGCCCCGAAGCGAGCATACGCCTCATTTTGATGATTTTCGTGTGCTATTGCACACCATTTTTTGGGTGATCGGGATTCCGACGTCAAAATTGCCAAATTTGTTCGTGGACGTCCGTCAAGACGTTGTCTATCCATACGGTTGGCCATCACGGCTTTTCTGGGCCATTTGGAAGGTCAAACGAGCCCCGAAGCGAGCATACGCCTCATTTTGACGATTTTCGTGTGCTATTGCACACCATTTTTTGGGTGATCGGGATTCCGACGTCAAAAATGCCAAATTTGTTCGTGGACGTCCGTCAAGACGTTGTATATCCATACGGTTGGCCATCACGGCTTTTCTGGGCCATTTGGAAGGTCAAACGAGCCCCGAAGCGAGCATACGCCTCATTTTGACGATTTTCGTGTGCTATTGCACACCATTTTTTGGGTGATCGGGATTCCGACGTCAAAAATGCCAAATTTGTTCGTGGACGTCCGTCAAGACGTTGTCTATCCATACGGTTGGCCATCACGGCTTTTCTGAGCCATTTGGAAGGACAAACGAGCCCCGAAGCGAGCATACGCCTCATTTTGACGATTTTCGTGTGCTATTGCACACTATTTTTGGGTGATCGGGATTCCGACGTCAAAAATGCCAAATTTGTTTGTGGACGTCCGTCAAGACGTTGTCTATCCATACGGTTGGCCATCACGGCTTTTCTGGGCCATTTGGAAGGTCAAACGAGCCCCGAAGCGAGCATACGCCTCATTTTGACGATTTTCGTGTGCTATTGCACACCATTTTTTGGGTGATCGAGATTCCGACGTCAAAAATGCCAAAATTGTTCGTGGACGTCCGTCAAGACGTTGTCTATGCATACGGTTGGCCATCACGGCTTTTCTGGGCCATTTGGAAGGTCAAACGAGCCCCGAAGCGAGCATACGCCTCATTTTGACGATTTTCGTGTGCTATTGCACACCATTTTTTGGGTGATCGGGATTCCGACGTCAAAAATGCCAAATTTGTTCGTGGACGTCCGTCAAGACGTTGTATATCCATACGGTTGGCCATCACGGCTTTTCTGGGCCATTTGGAAGGTCAAACGAGCCCCGAAGCGAGCATACGCCTCATTTTGACGATTTTCGTGTGCTATTGCACACCATTTTTTGGGTGATCGGGATTCCGACGTCAAAAATGCCAAATTTGTTCGTGGACGTCCGTCAAGACGTTGTCTATCCATACGGTTGGCCATCACGGCTTTTCTGGGCCATTTGGAAGGTCAAACGAGCCCTGAAGCGAGCATACGCCTCATTTTGACGATTTTCGTGTGCTATTGCACACCATTTTTTGGGTGATCGGGATTCCGACGTCAAAAATGCCAAATTTGTTTGTGGACGTCCGTCATGACGTTGTCTATGCATACGGTTGGCCATCACGGCTTTTCTGGGCCATTTGGAAGGTCAAACGAGCCCCGAAGCGAGCATACGCCTCATTTTGACGATTTTCGTGTGCTATTGCACACCATTTTTTGGGTGATCGGGATTCCGACGTCAAAAATGCCAAATTTGTTCGTGGACGTCCGTCAAGACGTTGTCTATGCATACGGTTGGCCATCACGGCTTTTCTGGGCCATTTGGAAGGTCAATCGAGCCCCGAAGCGAGCATACGCCTCATTTTGACAATTTTCGTGTGCTATTGCACACCATTTTTTGGGTGATCGGGATTCCGACGTCAAAAACGCCAAATTTGTTCGTGGACGTCCGTCAAGACGTTGTCTATGCATACGGTTGGCCATCACGGCTTTTCTGGGCCATTTGGAAGGTCAAACGAGCCCCGAAGCGAGCATACGCCTCATTTTGACGATTTTCGTGTGCTATTGCACACCATTTTTTGGGTGATCGGGATTCCGACGTCAAAAATGCCAAATTTGTTCGTGGACGTCCGTCAAGACGTTGTCTATCCATACGGTTGGCCATCACGGCTTTTCTGGGCCATTTGGAAGGTCAAACGAGCCCCGAAGCGAGCATACGCCTCATTTTGACGATTTTCGTGTGCTATTGCACACCATTTTTTGGGTGATCGGGATTCCAACGTCAAAAATGCCAAATTTGTTCGTGGACGTCCGTCAAGACGTTGTCTATGCATACGGTTTGCCATCACGGCTTTTCTGGGCCATTTGGAAGGTCAAACGAGCCCCGAAGCGAGCATACGCCTCATTTTGACGATTTTCGTGTGCTATTGCACACCATTTTTTGGGTGATCGGGATTCCGACGTCAAAAATGCCATATTTGTTCGTGGACATCCGTCAAGATGTTGTCTATGCATACGGTTGGCCATCACGGCTTTTCTGGGCCATTTGGAAGGTCAAACGAGCCCCGAAGCAAGCATACGCCTCATTTTGACGATTTTCGTGTGCTATTGCACACCATTTTTTGGGTGATCGGGATTCCGACGTCAAAAATGCCAAATTTGTTCGTGGACGTCCGTCAAGACGTTGTCTATCCATACGGTTGGCCATCACGGCTTTTCTGGGCCATTTGGAAGGTCAAACGAGCCCCAAAGCGAGCATACGCCTCATTTTGACGATTTTCGTGTGCTATTGCACACCATTTTTTGGGTGATCGGGATTCCGACGTCAAAAATGCCAAATTGTTTTTTTGGACGTCCGTCAAGACGTTGTCTATCCATACGGTTGGCCATCACGGCTTTTCTGGGCCATTTGGAAGGTCAAACGAGCCCCGAAGCGAGCCTACGCCTCATTTTGACGATTTTCGTGTGCTATTGCACACCATTTTTTGGGTGATCGGGATTCCGACGTCAAAAATGCCAAATTTGTTCGTGGACGTCCGTCAAGACGTTGTCTATCCATACGGTTGGCCATCACGACTTTTCTGGGCCATTTGGAAGGTCAAACGAGCCCCGAAGCGAGCATACGCCTCATTTTGACGATTTTCGTGTGCTATTGCACACCATTTTTTGGGTGATCAGGATTCCGACGTCAAAAATGCAAAATTTGTTCGTGGACGTCCGTCAAGACGTTGTCTATGCATACGGTTGGCCATCACGGCTTTTCTGGGCCATTTGGAAGGTCAAACGAGCCCCGAAGCGAGCATACGCCTCATTTTGACGATTTTCGTGTGCTATTGCACACCATTTTTTGGGTGATCGGGATTCCGACGTCAAAAATGCCAAATTTGTTCGTGGACGTCCGTCAAGACGTTGTCTATCCATACGGTTGGCCATCACGGCTTTTCTGAGCCATTTGGAAGGTCAAACGAGCCCCGAAGCGAGCATACGCCTCATTTTGACGATTTTCGTGTGCTATTGCACACCATTTTTGGGTGATCGGGATTCCGACGTCAAAAATGCCAAATTTGTTTGTGGACGTCCGTCAAGACGTTGTCTATCCATACGGTTGGCCATCACGGCTTTTCTGGGCCATTTGGAAGGTCAAACGAGCCCCGAAGCGAGCATACGCCTCATTTTGACGATTTTCGTGTGCTATTGCACACCATTTTTTGGGTGATCGAGATTCCGACGTCAAAAATGCCAAAATTATTCGTGGACGTCCGTCAAGACGTTGTCTATGCATACGGTTGGCCATCACGGCTTTTCTGGGCCATTTGGAAGGTCAAACGAGCCCCGAAGCGAGCATACGCCTCATTTTGACGATTTTCGTGTGCTATTGCACACCATTTTTTGGGTGATCGGGATTCCGACGTCAAAAATGCCAAATTTGTTCGTGGACGTCCGTCAAGACGTTGTATATCCATACGGTTGGCCATCACGGCTTTTCTGGGCCATTTGGAAGGTCAAACGAGCCCCAAAGCGAGCATACGCCTCATTTTGACGATTTTCGTGTGCTATTGCACACCATTTTTTGGGTGATCGGGATTCCGACGTCAAAAATGCCAAATTTGTTCGTGGACGTCCGTCAAGACGTTGTCTATCCATACGGTTGGCCATCACGGCTTTTCTGGGCCATTTGGAAGGTCAAACGAGCCCTGAAGCGAGCATACGCCTCATTTTGATGATTTTCGTGTGCTATTGCACACCATTTTTTGGGTGATCGAGATTCCGACGTCAAAAATGCCAAAATTGTTCGTGGACGTCCGTCAAGACGTTGTCTATGCATACGGTTGGCCATCACGGCTTTTCTGGGCCATTTGGAAGGTCAAACGAGCCCCGAAGCGAGCATACGCCTCATTTTGACGATTTTCGTGTGCTATTGCACACCATTTTTTGGGTGATCGGGATTCCGACGTCAAAAATGCCAAATTTGTTCGTGGACGTCCGTCAAGACGTTGTATATCCATACGGTTGGCCATCACGGCTTTTCTGGGCCATTTGGAAGGTCAAACGAGCCCCGAAGCGAGCATACGCCTCATTTTGACGATTTTCGTGTGCTATTGCACACCATTTTTTGGGTGATCGGGATTCCGACGTCAAAAATGCCAAATTTGTTCGTGGACGTCCGTCAAGACGTTGTCTATCCATACGGTTGGCCATCACGGCTTTTCTGGGCCATTTGGAAGGTCAAACGAGCCCTGAAGCGAGCATACGCCTCATTTTGACGATTTTCGTGTGCTATTGCACACCATTTTTTGGGTGATCGGGATTCCGACGTCAAAAATGCCAAATTTGTTTGTGGACGTCCGTCATGACGTTGTCTATGCATACGGTTGGCCATCACGGCTTTTCTGGGCCATTTGGAAGGTCAAACGAGCCCCGAAGCGAGCATACGCCTCATTTTGACGATTTTCGTGTGCTATTGCACACCATTTTTTGGGTGATCGGGATTCCGACGTCAAAAATGCCAAATTTGTTCGTGGACGTCCGTCAAGACGTTGTCTATGCATACGGTTGGCCATCACGGCTTTTCTGGGCCATTTGGAAGGTCAAACGAGCCCCGAAGCGAGCATACGCCTCATTTTGACAATTTTCGTGTGCTATTGCACACCATTTTTTGGGTGATCGGGATTCCGACGTCAAAAACGCCAAATTTGTTCGTGGACGTCCGTCAAGACGTTGTCTATGCATACGGTTGGCCATCACGGCTTTTCTGGGCCATTTGGAAGGTCAAACGAGCCCCGAAGCGAGCATACGCCTCATTTTGACGATTTTCGTGTGCTATTGCACACCATTTTTTGGGTGATCGGGATTCCGACGTCAAAAATGCCAAATTTGTTCGTGGACGTCCGTCAAGACGTTGTCTATCCATACGGTTGGCCATCACGGCTTTTCTGGGCCATTTGGAAGGTCAAACGAGCCCCGAAGCGAGCATACGCCTCATTTTGACGATTTTCGTGTGCTATTGCACACCATTTTTTGGGTGATCGGGATTCCAACGTCAAAAATGCCAAATTTGTTCGTGGACGTCCGTCAAGACGTTGTCTATGCATACGGTTTGCCATCACGGCTTTTCTGGGCCATTTGGAAGGTCAAACGAGCCCCGAAGCGAGCATACGCCTCATTTTGACGATTTTCGTGTGCTATTGCACACCATTTTTTGGGTGATCGGGATTCCGACGTCAAAAATGCCATATTTGTTCGTGGACATCCGTCAAGATGTTGTCTATGCATACGGTTGGCCATCACGGCTTTTCTGGGCCATTTGGAAGGTCAAACGAGCCCCGAAGCAAGCATACGCCTCATTTTGACGATTTTCGTGTGCTATTGCACACCATTTTTTGGGTGATCGGGATTCCGACGTCAAAAATGCCAAATTTGTTCGTGGACGTCCGTCAAGACGTTGTCTATCCATACGGTTGGCCATCACGGCTTTTCTGGGCCATTTGGAAGGTCAAACGAGCCCCAAAGCGAGCATACGCCTCATTTTGACGATTTTCGTGTGCTATTGCACACCATTTTTTGGGTGATCGGGATTCCGACGTCAAAAATGCCAAATTTTTTTTTTGGACGTCCGTCAAGACGTTGTCTATCCATACGGTTGGCCATCACGGCTTTTCTGGGCCATTTGGAAGGTCAAACGAGCCCCGAAGCGAGCCTACGCCTCATTTTGACGATTTTCGTGTGCTATTGCACACCATTTTTTGGGTGATCGGGATTCCGACGTCAAAAATGCCAAATTTGTTCGTGGACGTCCGTCAAGACGTTGTCTATCCATACGGTTGGCCATCACGACTTTTCTGGGCCATTTGGAAGGTCAAACGAGCCCCGAAGCGAGCATACGCCTCATTTTGACGATTTTCGTGTGCTATTGCACACCATTTTTTGGGTGATCAGGATTCCGACGTCAAAAATGCAAAATTTGTTCGTGGACGTCCGTCAAGACGTTGTCTATGCATACGGTTGGCCATCACGGCTTTTCTGGGCCATTTGGAAGGTCAAACGAGCCCCGAAGCGAGCATACGCCTCATTTTGACGATTTTCGTGTGCTATTGCACACCATTTTTTGGGTGATCGGGATTCCGACGTCAAAAATGCCAAATTTGTTCGTGGACGTCCGTCAAGACGTTGTCTATCCATACGGTTGGCCATCACGGCTTTTCTGAGCCATTTGGAAGGTCAAACGAGCCCCGAAGCGAGCATACGCCTCATTTTGACGATTTTCGTGTGCTATTGCACACCATTTTTGGGTGATCGGGATTCCGACGTCAAAAATGCCAAATTTGTTTGTGGACGTCCGTCAAGACGTTGTCTATCCATACGGTTGGCCATCACGGCTTTTCTGGGCCATTTGGAAGGTCAAACGAGCCCCGAAGCGAGCATACGCCTCATTTTGACGATTTTCGTGTGCTATTGCACACCATTTTTTGGGTGATCGAGATTCCGACGTCAAAAATGCCAAAATTGTTCGTGGACGTCCGTCAAGACGTTGTCTATGCATACGGTTGGCCATCACGGCTTTTCTGGGCCATTTGGAAGGTCAAACGAGCCCCGAAGCGAGCATACGCCTCATTTTGACGATTTTCGTGTGCTATTGCACACCATTTTTTGGGTGATCGGGATTCCGACGTCAAAAATGCCAAATTTGTTCGTGGACGTCCGTCAAGACGTTGTATATCCATACGGTTGGCCATCACGGCTTTTCTGGGCCATTTGGAAGGTCAAACGAGCCCCAAAGCGAGCATACGCCTCATTTTGACGATTTTCGTGTGCTATTGCACACCATTTTTTGGGTGATCGGGATTCCGACGTCAAAAATGCCAAATTTGTTCGTGGACGTCCGTCAAGACGTTGTCTATCCATACGGTTGGCCATCACGGCTTTTCTGGGCCATTTGGAAGGTCAAACGAGCCCTGAAGCGAGCATACGCCTCATTTTGACGATTTTCGTGTGCTATTGCACACCATTTTTTGGGTGATCGGGATTCCGACGTCAAAAATGCCAAATTTGTTCGTGGACGTCCGTCATGACGTTGTCTATGCATACGGTTGGCCATCACGGCTTTTCTGGGCCATTTGGAAGGTCAAACGAGCCCCGAAGCGAGCATACGCCTCATTTTGACGATTTTCGTGTGCTATTGCACACCATTTTTTGGGTGATCGGGATTCCGACGTCAAAATTGCCAAATTTGTTCGTGGACGTCCGTCAAGACGTTGTCTATCCATACGGTTGGCCATCACGGCTTTTCTGGGCCATTTGGAAGGTCAAACGAGCCCTGAAGCGAGCATGCGCCTCATTTTGACGATTTTCGTGTGCTATTGCACACCATTTTTTGGGTGATCGGGATTCCGACGTCAAAAATGCCAAATTTGTTCGTGGACGTCCGTCAAGACGTTGTCTATCCATACGGTTGGCCATCACGGCTTTTCTGGGCCATTTGGAAGGTCAAACGAGCCCTGAAGCGAGCATACGCCTCATTTTGACGATTTTCGTGTGCTATTGCACACCATTTTTTGGGTGATCGGGATTCCGACGTCAAAAATGCCAAATTTGTTCGTGGACGTCCGTCATGACGTTGTCTATGCATATGGTTGGCCATCACGGCTTTTCTGGGCCATTTGGAAGGTCAAACGAGCCCCGAAGCGAGCATACGCCTCATTTTGACAATTTTCGTGTGCTATTGCACACCATTTTTTGGGTGATCGGGATTCCGACGTCAAAAACGCCAAATTTGTTCGTGGACGTCCGTCAAGACGTTGTCTATGCATACGGTTGGCCATCACGGCTTTTCTGGGCCATTTGGAAGGTCAAACGAGCCCCGAAGCGAGCATACGCCTCATTTTGACGATTTTCGTGTGCTATTGCACACCATTTTTTGGGTGATCGGGATTCCGACGTCAATAATGCCAAATTTATTCGTGGACGTTCGTCAAGACGTTGTCTATGCATACGGTTGGCCATCACGGCTTTTCTGGGCCATTTGGAAGGTCAAACGAGCCCCGAAGCGAGCATACGCCTCATTTTGACGATTTTCGTGTGCTATCGCACACCATTTTTTGGGTGATCGGGATTCCGACGTCAAAAATGCCAAATTTGTTCGTGGACGTCCGTCAAGACGTTGTCTATGCATACGGTTGGCCATCACAGCTTTTCTGGGCCATTTGGAAGGTCAAACGAGCCCCGAAGCGAGCATACGCCTCATTTTGATGATTTTCGTGTGCTATTGCACACCATTTTTTGGGTGATCGGGATTCCGACGTCAAAATTGCCAAATTTGTTCGTGGACGTCCGTCAAGACGTTGTCTATCCATACGGTTGGCCATCACGGCTTTTCTGGGCCATTTGGAAGGTCAAACGAGCCCCGAAGCGAGCATACGCCTCATTTTGACGATTTTCGTGTGCTATTGCACACCATTTTTTGGGTGATCGGGAATCCGACGTCAAAAATGCCAAATTTGTTCGTGGACGTCCGTCAAGACGTTGTCTATCCATACGGTTGGCCATCACGGCTTTTCTGGGCCATTTGGAAGGTCAAACGAGCCCCGAAGCGAGCATACGCCTCATTTTGACGATTTTCGTGTGCTATTGCACACCATTTTTTGGGTGATCGGGATTCCGACGTCAAAAATGCCAAATTTGTTCGTGGACGTCCGTCAAGACGTTGTCTATGCATACGGTTGGCCATCACGGCTTTTCTGGGCCATTTGAAAGGTCAAAAGAGCCCCGAAGCGAGCATACGCCTCATTTTGATGATTTTCGTGTGCTATTGCACACCATTTTTTGGGTGATCGGGATTCCGACGTCAAAAATGCCAAATTTGTTCGTGGACGTCCGTCAAGACGTTTTCTATGCATACGGTTGGCCATCACGGCTTTTGTGGGCCATTTGGAAGGTCAAACGAGCCCCGAAGCGAGCATACGCCTCATTTTGACGATTTTCGTGTGCTATTGCACACCATTTTTTGGGTGATCGGGATTCCGACGTCAAAAATGCCAAATTTGTTCGTGGACGTCCGTCAAGACGTTGTCTATGCATACGGTTGGCCATCACGGCTTTTCTGGGCCATTTGGAAGGTCAAACGAGCCCCGAAGCGAGCATACGCCTCATTTTGATGATTTTCGTGTGCTATTGCACACCATTTTTTGGGTGATCGGGATTCCGACGTCAAAAATGCCAAATTTGTTCGTGGACGTCCGTCAAGACGTTGTCTATGCATACGGTTGGCCATCACGGCTTTTCTGGGCCATTTGGAAGGTCAAACGAGCCCCGAAGCGAGCATACGCCTCATTTTGACGATTTTCGTGTGCTATTGCACACCATTTTTTGGGTGATCGGGATTCCGACGTCAAAAATGCCAAATTTGTTCGTGGACGTCCGTCAAGACGTTGTCTATGCATACGGTTGGCCATCACGGCTTTTCTGGTCCATTTGGAAGGTCAAACGAGCCCCGAAGCGAGCATACGCCTCATTTTGACGATTTTCGTGTGCTATTGCACACCATTTTTTGGGTGATCGGGATTCCGACGTCAAAAATGCCAAATTTGTTCGTGGACGTCCGTCAAGACGTTGTCTATCCATACGGTTGGCCATCACGGCTTTTCTGGGCCATTTGGAAGGTCAAACGAGCCCCGAAGCGAGCATACGCCTCATTTTGACGATTTTCGTGTGCTATTGCACACCATTTTTTGGGTGATCGGGATTCCGACGTCAAAAATGCCAAATTTGTTCGTGGACGTCCGTCAAGACATTGTCTATCCATACGGTTGGCCATCACGGCTTTTCTGGGCCATTTGGAAGGTCAAACGAGCCCCGAAGCGAGCATACGCCTCATTTTGACGATTTTCGTGAGCTATTGCACACCATTTTTTGGGTGATCGGGATTCCGACGTCAAAAATGCCAAATTTGTTCGTGGACGTCCGTCAAGACGTTGTCTATGCATACGGTTGGCCATCACGACTTTTCTGGGCCATTTGGAAGGTCAAACGAGCCCCGAAGCGAGCATACGCCTCATTTTGACGATTTTCGTGTGCTATTGCACACCATTTTTTGGGTGATCGGGATTCCGACGTCAAAAATGCCAAATTTGTTCGTGGACATCCGTCAAGATGTTGTCTATGCATACGGTTGGCCATCACGGCTTTTCTGGGCCATTTGGAAGGTCAAACGAGCCCCGAAGCAAGCATACGCCTCATTTTGACGATTTTCGTGTGCTATCGCACACCATTTTTTTGGTGATCGGGATTCCGACGTCAAAAATGCCAAATTTGTTCGTGGACGTCCGTCAAGACGTTGTCTATCCATACGGTAGGCCATCACGGCTTTTCTTGGCCATTTGGAAGGTCAAACGAGCCCCAAAGCGAGCATACGCCTCATTTTGACGATTTTCGTGTGCTATTGCACACCATTTTTTGGGTGATCGGGATTCCGACGTCAAAAATGACAAATTTGTTCGTGGACGTCCGTCAAGACGTTGTCTATCCATACGGTTGGCCATCACGGCTTTTCTGGGCCATTTGGAAGGTCAAACGAGCCCCGAAGCGAGCCTACGCCTCATTTTGACGATTTTCGTGTGCTATTGCACACCATTTTTTGGGTGATCAGGATTCCGACGTCAAAAATGCCAAATTTGTTCGTGGACGTCCGTCAAGACGTTGTCTATCCATACGGTTGGCCATCACGGCTTTTCTGGGCCATTTGGAAGGTCAAACGAGCCCCGAAGCGAGCATACGCCTCATTTTGATGATTTTCGTGTGCTATTGCACACCATTTTTTGGGTGATCGGGATTCCGACGTCAAAAATGCAAAATTTGTTCGTGGACGTCCGTCAAGACATTGTCTATCCATACGGTTGGCCATCACGGCTTTTCTGGGCCATTTGGAAGGTCAAACGAGCCCCAAAGCGAGCATACGCCTCATTTTGACGATTTTCGTGTGCTATTGCACACCATTTTTTGGGTTATCGGGATTCCAACGTTAAAAATGCCAAATTTGTTCGTGGACGTCCGTCAAGACGTTGTCTATGCATACGGTTGGCCATCACGGCTTTTCTGGGCCATTTGGAAGGTCAAACGAGCCCCGAAGCGAGCATACGCCTCATTTTGACGATTTTCGTGTGCTATTGCACACCATTTTTTGGGTGATCGGGATTCCGACGTCAAAAATGCCAAATTTGTTCGTGGACGTCCGTCAAGACGTTGTCTATCCATACGGTTGGCCATCACGGCTTTTCTGGGCCATTTTGAAGGTCAAACGAGCCCCGAAGCGAGCATACGCCTCATTTTGACGATTTTCGTGTGCTATTGCACACCATTTTTTGGGTGATCGAGATTCCGACGTTAAAAATGCCAAATTTGTTCATGGACGTCCGTCAAGACGTTGTCTATCCATACGGTTGGCCATCACGGCTTTTCTGGGCCATTTGGAAGGTCAAACGAGCCCCGAAGCGAGCATACGCCTCATTTTGACGATTTTCGTGTGCTATTGCACACCATTTTTTGGGTGATCGGGATTCCGACGTCAATAATGCCAAATTTATTCGTGGACGTTCGTCAAGACGTTGTCTATGCAGACGGTTGGCCATCACGGCTTTTCTGGGCCATTTGGAAGGTCAAACGAGCCCCGAAGCGAGCATACGCCTCATTTTGACGATTTTCGTGTGCTATTGCACACCATTTTTTGGGTGATCGGGATTCCGACGTCAAAAATGCCAAATTTGTTCGTGGACGTCCGTCAAGACGTTGTCTATGCATACGGTTGGCCATCACGGCTTTTCTGGGCCATTTGGAAGGTCAAACGAGCCCCGAAGCGAGCATACGCCTCATTTTGACGATTTTCGTGTGCTATTGCAAACCATTTTTTGGGTGATCGGGATTCCGACGTCAAAATTGCCAAATTTGTTCGTGGACGTCCGTCAAGACGTTGTCTATCCATACGGTTGGCCATCACGGCTTTTCTGGGCCATTTGGAAGGTCAAACGAGCCCCGAAGCGAGCATACGCCTCATTTTGACGATTTTCGTGTGCTATTGCACACCATTTTTTGGGTGATCGGGATTCCGACGTCAAAAATGCAAAATTTGTTCGTGGACGTCCGTCAAGACGTTGTCTATCCATACGGTTGGCCATCACGGCTTTTCTGGGCCATTTGGAAGGTCAAACGAGCCCCGAAGCGAGCATACGCCTCATTTTGACGATTTTCGTGTGCTATTGCACACCATTTTTTTGGTAATCGGGATTCCGACGTCAAAAATGCCAAATTTGTTCGTGGACGTCCGTCAAGACGTTGTCTATGCATACGGTTGGCCATCACGGCTTTTCTGGGCCATTTGGAAGGTCAAACGAGCCCCGAAGCGAGCATACGCCTCATTTTGATGATTTTCGTGTGCTATTGCACACCATTTTTTGGGTGATCGGGATTCCGACGTCAAAAATGCCAAATTTGTTCGTGGACGTCCGTCAAGACGTTTTCTATGCATACGGTTGGCCATCACGGCTTTTCTGGGCCATTTGGAAGGTCAAACGAGCCCCGAAGCGAGCATACGCCTCATTTTGACAATTTTCGTGTGCTATTGCACACCATTTTTTGGGTGATCGGGATTCCGACGTCAAAAATGCCAAATTTGTTCGTGGACGTCCGTCAAGACGTTGTCTATGCATACGGTTGGCCATCACGGCTTTTCTGGGCCATTTGGAAGGTCAAACGAGCCCCGAAGCGAGCATACGCCTCATTTTGACGATTTTCGTGTGCTATTGCACACCATTTTTTGGGTGATCGGGATTCCGACGTCAAAAATGCCAAATTTGTTCGTGGACGTCCGTCAAGACGTTGTCTATGCATACGGTTGGCCATCACGGCTTTTCTGGGCCATTTGGAAGGTCAAACGAGCCCCGAAGCGAGCATACGCCTCATCTTGACGATTTTCGTGTGCTATTGCACACCATTTTTTGGGTGATCGGGATTCCGACGTCAAAAATGCCAAATTTGTTCGTGGACGTCCGTCAAGACGTTGTCTATCCATACGGTTGGCCATCACGGCTTTTCTGGGCCATTTGGAAGGTCAAACGAGCCCCGAAGCGAGCATACGCCTCATTTTGACGATTTTCGTGTGCTATTGCACACAATTTTTTGGGTGATCGGGATTCCGACGTCAAAAATGTCAAATTTGTTCGTGGACGTCCGTCAAGACATTGTCTATCCATACGGTTGGCCATCACGGCTTTTCTGGGCCATTTGGAAGGTCAAACGAGCCCCGAAGCGAGCATACGCCTCATTTTGACGATTTTCGTGTGCTATTGCACACCATTTTTTGGGTGATCGGGATTCCGACGTCAAAAATGCCAAATTTGTTAGTGGACGTCCGTCAAGACGTTGTCTATGCATACAGTTGGCCATCACGGCTTTTCTGGGCCATTTGGAAGGTCAAACGAGCCCCGAAGCGAGCATACGCCTCATTTTGACGATTTTCGTGTGCTATTGCACACCATTTTTTGGGTGATCGGGATTCCGACGTCAAAAAAGCCAAATTTGTTCATGGACGTCCGTCAAGACGTTGTCTATGCATACGGTTGGCCATCACGGCTTTTCTGGGCCATTTGGAAGGTCAAACGAGCCCCGAAGCGAGCATACGCCTCATTTTGACGATTTTCGTGTGCTATTGCACACCATTTTTTGGGTGATCGGGATTCCGACGTCAAAATTGCCAAATTTGTTCGTGGACGTCCGTCAAGACGTTGTCTATCCATACGGTTGGCCATCACGGCTTTTCTGGGCCATTTGGAAGGTCAAACGAGCCCCGAAGCGAGCATACGCCTCATTTTGACGATTTTCGTGTGCTATTGCACACCATTTTTTGGGTGATCGGGATTCCGACGTAAAAATTGCCAAATTTGTTCGTGGACGTCCGTCAAGACGTTGTCTATCCATACGGTTGGCCATCACGGCTTTTCTGGGCCATTTGGAAGGTCAAACGAGCTCCGAAGCGAGCATACGCCTCATTTTGACGATTTTCGTGTGCTATTGCACACCATTTTTTGGGTGATCGGGATTCCGACGTCAAAATTGCCAAATTTGTTCGTGGACGTCCGTCAAGACGTTGTCTATCCATATGGTTGGCCATCACGGCTTTTCTGGGCCATTTGGAAGGTCAAACGAGCCCCGAAGCGAGCATACGCCTCATTTTGACGATTTTGGTGTGCTATTGCACACCATTTTTTGGGTGATCGGGATTCCGACGTCAAAAATGCCAAATTTGTTCGTGGACGTCCGTCAAGACGTTGTTTATCCATACGGTTGGCCATCACGGCTTTTCTGGGCCATTTGGAAGGTCAAACAAGCCCCGAAGCGAGCATACGCCTCATTTTGACGATTTTCGTGTGCTATTGCACACCATTTTTTGGGTGATCGGGATTCCGACGTCAAAAATGCCAAATTTGTTCGTTGACGTCCGTCAAGACATTGTCTATGCATACGGTTGGCCATCACGGCTTTTCTGGGCCATTTAGAAGGTCAAACGAGCCCCGAAGCGAGCATACGCCTCATTTTGATGATTTTCGTGTGCTATTGCACACCATTTTTTGGGTGATCGGGATTCCGACGTCAAAAATGCCAAATTTGTTCGTGGACGTCCGTCAAGACGTTGTCTATCCATACGGTTGGCCATCACGGCTTTTCTGGGCCATTTGGAAGGTCAAACGAGCCCCGAAGCGAGCATACGCCTCATTTTGACGATTTTCGTGTGCTATTGCACACCATTTTTTGGGTTATCAGGATTCCGACGTAAAAAATGCCAAATTTGTTCGTGGACGTCCGTCAAGACGTTGTCTATGCATACGGTTGGCCATCACGGCTTTTCTGGGCCATTTGGAAGGTCAAACGAGCCCCGAAGCGAGCATACGCCTCATTTTGACGATTTTCGTGTGCTATTGCACACCATTTTTTGGGTGATCGGGATTCCGACGTCAAAAATGCCAAATTTGTTCGTGGACGTCCGTCAAGACGTTGTCTATCCATACGGTTGGCCATCACGGCTTTTCTGGGCCATTTGGAAGGTCAAACGAGCCCCGAAGTGAGCATACGCCTCATTTTGACGATTTTCGTGTGCTATTGCACACCATTTTTTGGGTGATCGGGATTCCGACGTCAAAAATGCCAAATTTGTTCGTGGACGTCCGTCAAGACGTTGTCTATGCATACGGTTGGCCATCACGGCTTTTCTGGGCCATTTGGAAGGTCAAATGAGCCCCGAAGCGAGCATACGCCTCATTTGACGATTTTCGTGTGCTATTGCACACCATTTTTTGGGTGATCGGGATTCCGACGTTAAAAATGCCAAATTTGTTCGTGGACGTCCGTCAAGACGTTGTCTATGCATACGGTTGGCCATCACGGCTTTTGTGGGCCATTTGGAAGGTCAAACGAGCCCCGAAGCGAGCATACGCCTCGTTTTGACGATTTTCGTGTGCTATTGCACACAATTTTTTGGGTGATCGGGATTTCGACGTCAAAAATGCAAAATTTGTTCGTGGACGTCCGTCAAGACGTTGTCTATCCATACGGTTGGCCATCACGGCTTTTCTGGGCCATTTGGAAGGTCAAACGAGCCCCGAAGCGAGCATACGCCTCATTTTGACGATTTTCGTGTGCTATTGCACACCATTTTTTGGGTGATCGGGATTCCGACGTCAAAAATGCCAAATTTGTTCGTGGACGTCCGTCAAGACGTTGTCTATCCATACGGTTGGCCATCACGGCTTTTCTGGGCCATTTGGAAGGTCAAACGAGCCCCGAAGCGAGCATACGCCTCATTTTGACGATTTTCGTGTGCTATTGCACACCATTTTTTGGGTGATCGGGATTCCGACGTCAAAAATGCCAAATTTGTTCGTGGACGTCCGTCAAGACGTTGTCTATCCATACGGTTGGCCATCACGGCTTTTCTGGGCCATTTGGAAGTTCAAACGAGCCCCGAAGCGAGCATACGCCTCATTTTGACGATTTTCGTGTGCTATTGCACACCATTTTTTGGGTGATCGGGATTCTGACGTCAAAAATGCCAAATTTGTTCGTGGACGTCCGTCAAGACGTTGTCTATGCATACGGTTGGCCATCACGGCTTTTCTGGGCCATTTGGAAGGTCAAACGAGCCCCGAAGCGAGCATACGCCTAATTTTGAAGATTTTCGTGTGCTATTGCACACCATTTTTTGGGTGATCGGGATTCCGACGTCAAAAATACCAAATTTGTTCGTGGACGTCCATCAAGACGTTGTCTATGCATACGGTTGGCCATCACGGCTTTTCTGGGCAATTTGGAAGGTCAAACGAGCCCCGAAGCGAGCATACGCCTCATTTGACGATTTTCGTGTGCTATTGCACACCATTTTTTGGGTGATCGGGATTCCGTCGTCAAAAATGCCAAATTTGTTCGTGGACGTCCGTCAAGACGTTGTCTATGCATACGGTTGGCCATCACGGCTTTTCTGGGCCATTTGGAAGGTCAAACGAGCCCCGAAGCGAGCATACGCCTCATTTTGACGATTTTCTTGTGCTATTGCACACCATTTTTTGGGTGATCGGGATTCCGACGTCAAAAATGCCAAATTTGTTCGTGGACGTCCGTCAAGACGTTGTCTATGCATACGGTTGGCCATCACGGCTTTTCTGGGCCATTTGGAAGGTCAAACGAGCCCCGAAGCGAGCATACGCCTCATTTTGATGATTTTCGTGTGCTATTGCACATCATTTTTTGGGTGATCGGGATTCCGACGTCAAAAATGCCAAATTTGTTCGTGGACGTCCGTCAAGACGTTGTATATGCATACGGTTGGCCATCACGGCTTTTTTGGGCCATTTGGAAGGTCAAACGAGCCCCGAAGCGAGCATACGCCTCATTTTGACGATTTTCATGTGCTATTGCACACCATTTTTTGGGTGATCGGGATTCCGACGTCAAAAATGCCAAAATTGTTCGTGGACGTCCGTCAAGACATTGTCTATCCATACGGTTGGCCATCACGGCTTTTCTGCGCCATTTGGCAGGTCAAACGAGCCCCGAAGCGAGCATACGCCTCATTTTGACGATTTTCGTGTGCTATTTCACACCATTTTTTGGGTGATCGGGATTCCGACGTCAAAAATGCCAAAATTGTTCGTGGACGTCCGTCAAGACGTTGTCTATCCATACGGTTGGCCATCACGGCTTTTCTGGGCCATTTGGCAGGTCAAACGAGCCCCGAAGCGAGCATACGCCTCATTTTGACGATTTTCGTGTGCTAGCACACCATTTTTTGGGTGATCGGGATTCCGACGTCAAAAATGCCAAATTTGTTCGTGGACGTCCGTCAAGACATTGTCTATCCATACGGTTGGCCATCACGGCTTTTCTGGGCCATTTGGAAGGTCAAACGAGCCCCGAAGCGACCATACGCCTCATTTTGACGATTTTCGTGTGCTATTGCACACCATTTTTTGGGTGATCGGGATTCCGATGTCAAAAATGCCAAATTTGTTCGTGGACGTCCGTCAAGACGTTGTCTATGCATACGGTTGGCCATCACGGCTTTTCTGGGCCATTTGGAAGGTCAAACGAGCCCCGAAGCGAGCATACGCCTCATTTTGACGATTTTCGTGTGCTATTGCACACCATTTTTTGGGTGATCGGGATTCCGACGTCAAAAAAGCCAAATTTTTCATGGACGTCCGTCAAGACGTTGTCTATGCATACGGTTGGCCATCACGGCTTTTCTGGGCCATTTGGAAGGTCAAACGAGCCCCGAAGCGAGCATACGCCTCATTTTGACGATTTTCGTGTGCTATTGCACACCATTTTTTGGGTGATCGGGATTCCGACGTCAAAATTGCCAAATTTGTTCGTGGACGTCCGTCAAGACGTTGTCTATCCATACGGTTGGCCATCACGGCTTTTCTGGGCCATTTGGAAGGTCAAACGAGCCCCGAAGCGAGCATACGCCTCATTTTGACGATTTTCGTGTGCTATTGCACACCATTTTTTGGGTGATCGGGATTCCGACGTAAAAATTGCCAAATTTGTTCGTGGACGTCCGTCAAGATGTTGTCTATCCATACGGTTGGCCATCACGGCTTTTCTGGGCCATTTGGAAGGTCAAACGAGCCCCGAAGCGAGCATACGCCTCATTTTGACGATTTTCGTGTGCTATTGCACACCATTTTTTGGGTGATCGGGATTCCGACGTCAAAAATGCCAAATTTGTTCGTGGACGTCCGTCAAGACGTTGTCTATCCATACGGTTGGCCATCACGGCTTTTCTGGGCCATTTGGAAGGTCAAACGAGCCCCGAAGCGAGCATACGCCTCATTTTGACGATTTTCGTGTGCTATTGCACACCATTTTTTGGGTGATCGGGATTCCGACGTCAAAAATGCCAAATTTGTTCGTGGACGTCCGTCAAGACGTTGTCTATGCATACGGTTGGCCATCACGGCTTTTCTGGGCCATTTGGAAGGTCAAATGAGCCCCGAAGCGAGCATACGCCTCATTTGACGATTTTCGTGTGCTATTGCACACCATTTTTTGGGTGATCGGGATTCCGACGTTAAAAATGCCAAATTTGTTCGTGGACGTCCGTCAAGACGTTGTCTATGCATACGGTTGGCCATCACGGCTTTTGTGGGCCATTTGGAAGGTCAAACGAGCCCCGAAGCGAGCATACGCCTCGTTTTGACGATTTTCGTGTGCTATTGCACACAATTTTTTGGGTGATCGGGATTTCGACGTCAAAAATGCAAAATTTGTTCGTGGACGTCCGTCAAGACGTTGTCTATCCATACGGTTGGCCATCACGGCTTTTCTGGGCCATTTGGAAGGTCAAACGAGCCCCGAAGCGAGCATACGCCTCATTTTGACGATTTTCGTGTGCTATTGCACACCATTTTTTGGGTGATCGGGATTCCGACGTCAAAAATGCCAAATTTGTTCGTGGACGTCCGTCAAGACGTTGTCTATCCATACGGTTGGCCATCACGGCTTTTCTGGGCCATTTGGAAGGTCAAACGAGCCCCGAAGCGAGCATACGCCTCATTTTGACGATTTTCGTGTGCTATTGCACAACATTTTTTGGGTGATCGGGATTCCGACGTCAAAAATGCCAAATTTCTTCGTGGACGTCCGTCAAGACGTTGTCTATCCATACGGTTGGCCATCACGGCTTTTCTGGGCCATTTGGAAGGTCAAACGAGCCCTGAAGCGAGCATACGCCTCATTTTGACGATTTTCGTGTGCTATTGCACACCATTTTTTGGGTGATCGGGATTCCGACGTCAAAAATGCTAAATTTGTTCGTGGACGTCCGTCAAGACGTTGTCTATGCATACGGTTGGCCATCACGGCTTTTCTGGGCCATTTGGAAGGTCAAACGAGCCTCGAAGCGAGCATACGCCTCATTTTGACGATTTTCGTGTGCTATTGCACACCATTTTTTGGGTGATCGGGATTCCGACGTCAAAAATGCCAAATTTGTTCGTGGACGTCCGTCAAGACGTTGTCTATGCATACGGTTGGCCATCACGGCTTTTCTGGGCCATTTGGAAGGTCAAACGAGCCCCGAAGCGAGCATACGCCTCATTTTGACGATTTTTGTGTGCTATTGCACACCATTTTTTGGGTGATCGGGATTCCGACGTCAAAAATGCCAAATTTGTTCGTGGACGTCCGTCAAGACGTTGTCTATGCATACGGTTGGCCATCACGGCTTTTTTGGGCCATTTGGAAGGTCAAACGAGCCCCGAAGCGAGCATACGCCTCATTTTGACGATTTTCGTGTGCTATTGCACACCATTTTTTGGGTGATCGGGATTCCGACGTCAAAAATGCCAAATTTGTTCGTGGACGTCCATCAAGACGTTGTCTATCCATACGGTTGGCCATCACGGCTTTTCTGGGCCATTTGGAAGGTCAAACGAGCCCCGAAGCGAGCATACGCCTCATTTTTACGATTTTCGTGTGCTATTGCACACGATTTTTTGGGTGATCGGGATTCCGACGTCAAAAATGCCAAATTTGTTCGTGGACGTCCGTCAAGACGTTGTCTATCCATACGGTTGGCCATCACGGCTTTTCTGGGCCATTTGGAAGGTCAAACGAGCCCCGAACCAAGCATACGCCTCATTTTGACGATTTTCGTGTGCTATTGCACACGATTTTTTGGGTGATCGGGATTCCGACGTCAAAAATGCCAAATTTGTTCGTGGACGTCCGTCAAGACGTTGTCTATCCATACGGTTGGCCATCACGGCTTTTCTGGGCCATTTGGAAGGTCAAACGAGCCCCGAAGCGAGCATACGCCTCATTTTGACGATTTTCGTGTGCTATTGCACACCATTTTTTGGGTGATCGGGATTCCGACGTCAAAAATGCCAAATTTGTTCGTGGACGTCCGTCAAGACGTTGTCTATCCATACGGTTGGCCATCACGACTTTTCTGGGCCATTTGGAAGGTCAAACGAGCCCCGAAGCGAGCATACGCCTCATTTTGACGATTTTCGTGTGCTATTGCACACCATTTTTTGGATGATCAGGATTCCGACGTCAAAAATGCCAAATTTGTTCGTGGACGTCCGTCAAGACGTTGTCTATCCATACGGTTGGCCAACACGACTTTTCTGGGCCATTTAAAAGGTCAAACGAGCCCCGAAGCGAGCATACGCCTTATTTTGACGATTTTCGTGTGCTATTGCACACCATTTTTTGGGTGATCGGGATTCCGACGTCAAAAATGCCAAATTTGTTCGTGGACGTCCGTCAAGACGTTGTCTATGCATACGGTTGGCCATCACGGCTTTTCTGGGCCATTTGGAAGGTCAAACGAGCCCCGAAGCGAGCATACACCTCATTTTGACGATTTTCGTGTTCTATTGCACACCATTTTTTGGGTGATCGGGATTCCGACGTCAAAAATGCAAAATTTGTTCGTGGACGTCCGTCAAGACGTTGTCTATGCATACGGTTGGCCATCACGGCTTTTCTGGGCCATTTGGAAGGTCAAATGAGCCCCGAAGCGAGCATACGCCTCATTTTGACGATTTTCGTGTGCTATTGCACACCATTTTTTGGGTGATCGGGATTCCGACGTCAAAAATGCCAAATTTGTTCGTGGACGTCCTTCAAGACGTTGTCTATGCATACGGTTGGCCATCAAGGCTTTTCTGGGCCATTTGGAAGGTCAAACGAGCCCTGAAGCGAGCATACGCCTCATTTTGACGATTTTCGTGTGCTATTGCACACCATTTTTTGGGTGATCGGGATTCCGACGTCAAAAATGCCAAATTTGTTCGTGGACGTCCGTCAAGACGTTGTCTATGCATACGGTTGGCCATCACGGCTTTTCTGGGCCATTTGGAAGGTCAAACGAGCCCCGAAGCGAGCATACGCCTCATTTTGACGATTTTTGTGTGCTATTGCACACCATTTTTTGGGTGATCGGGATTCCGACGTCAAAATTGCCAAATTTGTTCGTGGACGTCCGTCAAGACGTTGTCTATCCATACGGTTGGCCATCACGGCTTTTCTGGGCCATTTGGAAGGTCAAACGAGCCCCGAAGCGAGCATACGCCTCATTTTGACGATTTTCGTGTGCTATTGCACACCATTTTTTGGGTGATCGGGATTCCGACGTCAAAAATGCCAAATTTGTTCGTGGACGTCCGTCAAGACGTTGTCTATCCATACGGTTGGCCATCACGGCTTTTCTGGGCCATTTGGAAGGTCAAACGAGCCCCGAAGCGAGCATACGCCTCATTTTGACGATATTCGTGTGCTATTGCACACCATTTTTTGGGTGATCGGGATTCCAACGTCAAAAATGCCAAATTTGTTCGTGGACGTCCGTCAAGACGTTGTCTATCCATACGGTTGGCCATCACGGCTTTTCTGGGCCATTTGGAAGGTCAAACGAGCCCCGAAGCGAGCATACTCCTCATTTTGACGATTTTCGTGTGCTATTGCACACCATTTTTTGGGTGATCGGGATTCCGACGTCAAGAATGCCAAATTTGTTCGTGGACGTCCGTCAAGACGTTGTCTATCCATACGGTTGGCCATCACGGCTTTTCTGGGCCATTTGGAAGGTCAAACGAGCCCTGAAGCGAGCATACGCCTCATTTTGACGATTTTCGTGTGCTATTGCACACCATTTTTTGGGTGATCGGGATTCCGACGTCAAAAATGCCAAATTTGTTCGTGGACGTCCGTCAAGACGTTGTCTATGCATACGGTTGGCCATCACGGCTTTTCTGGGCCATTTGGAAGGTCAAACGAGCCCCGAAGCGAGCATACCCCTCATTTTGATGATTTTCGTGTTCTATTGCACACCATTTTTTGGGTGATCGGGATTCTGACGTCAAAAATGCCAAATTTGTTCGTGGACGTCCGTCAAGACGTTGTCTATCCATACAGTTGGCCATCACGTCTTTTCTGGGCCATTTGGAAGGTCAAACGAGCCCCGAAGCGAGCATACGCCTCATTTTGACGATTTTCGTGTGCTATTGCACACCATTTTTTGGGTGATCGGGATTCCGACGTCAAAAATGCCATATTTGTTCGTGGACGTCAGTCAAGACGTTGTCTATGCATACGGTTGGCCATCACGGCTTTTCTGGTCCATTTGGAAGGTCAAACGAGCCCCGAAGCGAGCATACGCCTCATTTTGACGATTTTCGTGTGCTATTGCACACCATTTTTTGGGTGATCGGGATTCCGACGTCAAAAATGCCAAATTTGTTCGTGGACGTCCGTTAAGACGTTGTCTATCCATACGGTTTGCCATCACGGCTTTTCTGGGCCATTTGGAAGGTCAAACGAGCCCTGAAGCGAGCATACGCCTCATTTTGACGATTTTCGTGTGCTATTGCACACCATTTTTTGGGTGATCGCGATTCCGACGTCAAAAATGCCAAATTTGTTCGTGGACGTCCGTCAAGACGTTGTCTATGCATACGGTTGGCCATCACGGCTTTTCTGGGCCATTTTGAAGGTCAAACGAGCCCCGAAGCGAGCATACGCCTCATTTTGACGATTTTCGTGTGCTATTGCACACCATTTTTTGGGTGATCGTGATTCCGACGTCAAAAATGCCAAATTTGTTCGTGGACGTCCGTCAAGACGTTGTCTATGCATACGGTTGGCCATCACGGCTTTTCTGGGCCATTTGGAAGGTCAAACGAGCCCCGAAGCGAGCATACGCCTCATTTTGACGATTTTCGTGTGCTATTGCACACCATTTTTTGGGTGATCGAGATTCCGACGTCAAAAATGCCAAAATTGTTCGTGGACGTCCGTCAAGACGTTGTCTATGCATACGGTTGGCCATCACGGCTTTTCTGGGCCATTTGGAAGGTCAAACGAGCCCCGAAGCGAGCATACGCCTCATTTTGACGATTTTCGTGTGCTATTGCACACCATTTTTTGGGTGATCGGGATTCCGACGTCAAAAATGCCAAATTTGTTCGTGGACGTCCGTCAAGACATTGTCTATCCATACGGTTGGCCATCACGGCTTTTCTGGGCCATTTGGAAGGTCAAACGAGCCCCGAAGCGAGCATACGCCTCATTTTGACAATTTTCGTGTGCTATTGCACACGATTTTTTGGGTGATCGGGATTCCGACGTCAAAAATGCCAAATTTGTTCGTGGACGTCCGTCAAGACGTTGTCTATCCATACGGTTGGCCATCACGGCTTTTGTGGGCCATTTGGAAGGTCAAACGAGCCCCGAAGCGAGCATACGCCTCATTTTGACGATTTTCGTGTGCTATTGCACACCATTTTTTGGGTGATCGCGATTCCGACGTCAAAAATGCCAAATTTGTTCATGGACGTCCGTCAAGACGTTGTCTATCCATACGGTTGGCCATCACGGCTTTTCTGGGCCATTTTGAAGGTCAAACGAGCCCCGAAGCGAGCATACGCCTCATTTTGACGATTTTCGTGTGCTATTGCACACCATTTTTTGGGTGATCGGGATTCCGACGTCAAAAATGCCAAATTTGTTCGTGGACGTCCGTCAAGACGTTGTCTATGCATACGGTTGGCCATCACGGCTTTTCTGGGCCATTTGGAAGGTCAAACGAGCCCCGAAGCGAGCATACGCCTCATTTTGACGATTTTCGTGTGCTATTGCACACCATTTTTTGGGTGATCGAGATTCCGACGTCAAAAATGCCAAAATTGTTCGTGGACGTCCGTAAAGACGTTGTCTATGCATACGGTTGGCCATCACGGCTTTTCTGGGCCATTTGGAAGGTCAAACGAGCCCCGAAGCGAGCATACGCCTCATTTTGACGATTTTCGTGTGCTATTGCACACCATTTTTTGGGTGATCGGGATTCCGACGTCAAAATTGCCAAATTTGTTCGTGGACGTCCGTCAAGACGTTGTCTATGCATACGGTTGGCCATCACGGCTTTTCTGGGCCATTTGGAAGGTCAAACGAGCCCCGAAGCGAGCATACGCCTCATTTTGACGATTTTCGTGTGCTATTGCACACCATTTTTTGGGTGATCGGGATTCCGACGTCAAAAATGCCAAATTTGTTCGTGGACGTCCGTCAAGACGTTGTCTATCCATACAGTTGGCCATCACGGCTTTTCTGGGCCATTTGGAAGGTCAAACGAGCCCCGAAGCGAGCATACGCCTCATTTTGACGATTTTCGTGTGCTATTGCACACCATTTTTTGGGTGATCGGGATTCCGACGTCAAAAATAACAAATTTGTTCGTGGACGTCCGTTAAGACGTTGTCTATCCATACGGTTGGCCATCACGGCTTTTCTGGGCCATTTGGAAGGTCAAACGAGCCCCGAAGCGAGCATACGCCTCATTTTCACGATTTTCGTGTGCTATTGCACACCATTTTTTGGGTGATCGGGATTCCGACGTCAAAAATGCCAAATTTGTTCGTGGACGTCTGTCAAGACGTTGTCTATGCATACGGTTGGCCATCACGGCTTTTCTGGGCCATTTGGAAGGTCAAACGAGCCCCGAAGCGAGCATATGCCTCATTTTGATGATTTTCGTGTGCTATTGCACACCATTTTTTGGGTGATCGGGATTCCGACGTCAAAAATGCCAAATTTGTTCGTGGACGTCCGTCAAGACGTTGTCTATGCATACGGTTGGCCATCACGGCTTTTCTGGGCCATTTGGAAGGTCAAACGATCCCCGAAGCGAGCATACGCTTTATTTTGACGATTTTCGTGTGCTATTGCACACCATTTTTTGGGTGATCGGGATTCCGACGTCAAAAATGCCATATTTGTTCGTGGACGTCAGTCAAGACGTTGTCTATGCATACGGTTGGCCATCACGGCTTTTCTGGTCCATTTGGAAAGTCAAACGAGCCCCGAAGCGAGCATACGCCTCATTTTGACGATTTTCGTGTGCTATTGCACACCATTTTTTGGGTGATCGGGATTCCGACGTCAAAAATGCCATATTTGTTCGTGGACGTCAGTCAAGACGTTGTCTATGCATACGGTTGGCCATCACGGCTTTTGTGGGCCATTTGGAAGGTCAAACGAGCCCCGAAGCGAGCATACGCCTCATTTTGACGATTTTCGTGTGCTATTGCACACCATTTTCTGGGTGATCGCGATTCCGACGTCAAAAATGCCAAATTTGTTCATGGACGTCCGTCAAGACGTTGTCTATCCATACGGTTGGCCATCACGGCTTTTCTGGGCCATTTGGAAGGTCAAAAGAGCCCCGAAGCGAGCATACGCCTCATTTTGACGATTTTCGTGTGCTATTGCACACCATTTTTTGGGTGATCGGGATTCCGACGTCAAAAATGCCAAATTTGTTCGTAGACGTCCGTCAAGACGTTGTCTATCCATACGGTTGGCCATCACGGCTTTTCTGGGCCATTTGGAAGGTCAAACGAGCCCCGAAGCGAGCATACGCCTCATTTTGATGATTTTCGTGTGCTATTGCACACCATTTTTTGGGTGATCGGGATTCCGACGTCAAAAATGCCAAATTTCTTCGTGGACGTCGGTCAAGACGTTGTCTATCCATACGGTTGGCCATCACGGCTTTTCTGGGCCATTTGGAAGGTCAAACGAGCCCCGAACCAAGCATACGCCTCATTTTGACAATTTTCGTGTGCTATTGCACACGATTTTTTGGGTGATCGGGATTCCGACGTCAAAAATGCCAAATTTGTTCGTGGACGTCCGTCAAGACGTTGTCTATCCATACGGTTGGCCATCACGGCTTTTGTGGGCCATTTGGAAGGTCAAACGAGCCCCGAAGCGAGCATACGCCTCATTTTGACGATTTTCGTGTGCTATTGCACACCATTTTTTGGGTGATCGCGATTCCGACGTCAAAAATGCCAAATTTGTTCATGGACGTCCGTCAAGACGTTGTCTATCCATACGGTTGGCCATAACGGCTTTTCTGGGCCATTTTGAAGGTCAAACGAGCCCCGAAGCGAGCATACGCCTCATTTTGACGATTTTCGTGTGCTATTGCACACCATTTTTTGGGTGATCGGGATTCCGACGTCAAAAATGCCAAATTTGTTCGTGGACGTCCGTCAAGACGTTGTCTATGCATACGGTTGGCCATCACGGCTTTTCTGGGCCATTTGGAAGGTCAAACGAGCCCCGAAGCGAGCATACGCCTCATTTTGACGATTTTCGTGTGCTATTGCACACCATTTTTTGGGTGATCGAGATTCCGACGTCAAAAATGCCAAATTTGTTCGTGGACGTCCGTAAAGACGTTGTCTATCCATACGGTTGGCCATCACGGCTTTTCTGGGCCATTTGGAAGGTCAAAAGAGCCCCGAAGCGAGCATACGCCTCATTTTGACGATTTTCGTGTGCTATTGCACACCATTTTTTGGGTGATCGGGATTCCGACGTCAAAAATGCCATATTTGTTCGTGGACGTCAGTCAAGACGTTGTCTATGCATACGGTTGGCCATCACGGCTTTTCTGGTCCATTTGGAAGGTCAAACGAGCCCCGAAGCGAGCATACGCCTCATTTTGACGATTTTCGTGTGCTATTGCACACCATTTTTTGGGTGATCGGGATTCCAACGTCAAAAATGCCAAATTTCTTCGTGGACGTCCGTCAAGACGTTGTCTATCCATACGGTTGGCCATCACGGCTTTTCTGGGCCATTTGGAAGGTCAAACGAGCCCCGAAGCGAGCATACGCCTCATTTTGACGATTTTCGTGTGCTATTGCACACCATTTTTTGGGTGATCGCGATTCCGACGTCAAAAATGCCAAATTTGTTCATGGACGTCCGTCAAGACGTTGTCTATCCATACGGTTGGCCATCACGGCTTTTCTGGGCCATTTGGAAGGTCAAACGAGCCCCGAAGCGAGCATACGCCTCATTTTGACGATTTTCGTGTGCTATTGCACACCATTTTTTGGGTGATCGTGATTCCGACGTCAAAAATGCCAAATTTGTTCGTGGACGTCCGTCAAGACGTTGTCTATGCATACGGTTGGCCATCACGGCTTTTCTGGGCCATTTGGAAGGTCAAACGAGCCCCGAAGCGAGCATACGCCTCATTTTGATGATTTTCGTGTGCTATTGCACACCATTTTTTGGGTGATCGGGATTCCGACGTCAAAAATGCCAAATTTGTTCGTGGACGTCCGTCAAGACGTTGTCTATGCATACGGTTGGCCATCACGGCTTTTCTGGGCCATTTGGAAGGTCAAACAAGCCCCGAAGCGAGCATACGCCTCATTTTGACGATTTTCGTGTGCTATTGCACACCATTTTTTGGGTGATCGGGATTCCGACGTCAAAAATGCCAAATTTGTTCGTGGACGTCCGTCAAGACGTTGTCTATCCATACGGTTGGCCATCACGGCTTTTCTGGGCCATTTGGAAGGTCAAACGAGCCCCGAAGCGAGCATACGCCTCATTTTGACGATTTTCGTGTGCTATTGCACACCATTTTTTGGGTGATCGGGATTCCGACGTCAAAAATGCCAAATTTGTTCGTGGACGTCCGTCAAGACGTTGTCTATCCATACGGTTGGCCATCACGGCTTTTCTGGGCCATTTGGAAGGTCAAACGAGCCCCGAAGCGAGCATACGCCTCATTTTCACGATTTTCGTGTGCTATTGCACACCATTTTTTGGGTGATCGGGATTCCGACGTCAAAAATGCCAAATTTGTTCGTGGACGTCCGTCAAGACGTTGTCTATCCATACGGTTGGCCATCACGGCTTTTCTGGGCCATTTGGAAGGTCAAACGAGCCCCGAAGCGAGCATACGCCTCATTTTGACGATTTTCGTGTGCTATTGCACACCATTTTTTGGGTGATCGGGATTCCGACGTCAAAAATGCCAAATTTGTTCGTGGACGTCCGTCAAGACGTTGTCTATGCATACGGTTGGCCATCACGGCTTTTCTGGGCCATTTGGAAGGTCAAACGAGCCCCGAAGCGAGCATACGCCTCATTTTGACGATTTTCGTGTGCTATTGCACACCATTTTTTGGGTGATCGGGATTCCGACGTCAAAAATGCCAAATTTCTTCGTGGACGTCGGTCAAGACGTTGTCTATCCATACGGTTGGCCATCACGGCTTTTCTGGGCCATTTGGAAGGTCAAACGAGCCCCGAACCAAGCATACGCCTCATTTTGACAATTTTCGTGTGCTATTGCACACGATTTTTTGGGTGATCGGGATTCCGACGTCAAAAATGCCAAATTTGTTCGTGGACGTCCGTCAAGACGTTGTCTATCCATACGGTTGGCCATCACGGCTTTTGTGGGCCATTTGGAAGGTCAAACGAGCCCCGAAGCGAGCATACGCCTCATTTTGACGATTTTCGTGTGCTATTGCACACCATTTTTTGGGTGATCGCGATTCCGACGTCAAAAATGCCAAATTTGTTCATGGACGTCCGTCAAGACGTTGTCTATCCATACGGTTGGCCATAACGGCTTTTCTGGGCCATTTTGAAGGTCAAACGAGCCCCGAAGCGAGCATACGCCTCATTTTGACGATTTTCGTGTGCTATTGCACACCATTTTTTGGGTGATCGGGATTCCGACGTCAAAAATGCCAAATTTGTTCGTGGACGTCCGTCAAGACGTTGTCTATGCATACGGTTGGCCATCACGGCTTTTCTGGGCCATTTGGAAGGTCAAACGAGCCCCGAAGCGAGCATACGCCTCATTTTGACGATTTTCGTGTGCTATTGCACACCATTTTTTGGGTGATCGAGATTCCGACGTCAAAAATGCCAAATTTGTTCGTGGACGTCCGTAAAGACGTTGTCTATCCATACGGTTGGCCATCACGGCTTTTCTGGGCCATTTGGAAGGTCAAAAGAGCCCCGAAGCGAGCATACGCCTCATTTTGACGATTTTCGTGTGCTATTGCACACCATTTTTTGGGTGATCGGGATTCCGACGTCAAAAATGCCATATTTGTTCGTGGACGTCAGTCAAGACGTTGTCTATGCATACGGTTGGCCATCACGGCTTTTCTGGTCCATTTGGAAGGTCAAACGAGCCCCGAAGCGAGCATACGCCTCATTTTGACGATTTTCGTGTGCTATTGCACACCATTTTTTGGGTGATCGGGATTCCAACGTCAAAAATGCCAAATTTCTTCGTGGACGTCCGTCAAGACGTTGTCTATCCATACGGTTGGCCATCACGGCTTTTCTGGGCCATTTGGAAGGTCAAACGAGCCCTGAAGCGAGCATACGCCTCATTTTGACGATTTTCGTGTGCTATTGCACACCATTTTTTGGGTGATCGGGATTCCGACGTCAAAAATGCCAAATTTGTTCGTGGACGTCCGTCAAGACGTTGTCTATGCATACGGTTGGCCATCACGGCTTTTCTGGGCCATTTGGAAGGTCAAACGAGCCCCGAAGCGAGCATACGCCTCATTTTGACGATTTTCGTGTGCTATTGCACACCATTTTTTGGGTGATCGTGATTCCGACGTCAAAAATGCCAAATTTGTTCGTGGACGTCCGTCAAGACGTTGTCTATGCATACGGTTGGCCATCACGGCTTTTCTGGGCCATTTGGAAGGTCAAACGAGCCCCGAAGCGAGCATACGCCTCATTTTGATGATTTTCGTGTGCTATTGCACACCATTTTTTGGGTGATCGGGATTCCGACGTCAAAAATGCCAAATTTGTTCGTGGACGTCCGTCAAGACGTTGTCTATGCATACGGTTGGCCATCACGGCTTTTCTGGGCCATTTGGAAGGTCAAACAAGCCCCGAAGCGAGCATACGCCTCATTTTGACGATTTTCGTGTGCTATTGCACACCATTTTTTGGGTGATCGGGATTCCGACGTCAAAAATGCCAAATTTGTTCGTGGACGTCCGTCAAGACGTTGTCTATCCATACGGTTGGCCATCACGGCTTTTCTGGGCCATTTGGAAGGTCAAACGAGCCCCGAACCAAGCATACGCCTCATTTTGACAATTTTCGTGTGCTATTGCACACGATTTTTTGGGTGATCGGGATTCCGATGTCAAAAATGCCAAATTTGTTCGTGGACGTCCGTCAAGACGTTGTCTATCCATACGGTTGGCCATCACGGCTTTTGTGGGCCATTTGGAAGGTCAAACGAGCCCCGAAGCGAGCATACGCCTCATTTTGACGATTTTCGTGTGCTATTGCACACCATTTTTTGGGTGATCGCGATTCCGACGTCAAAAATGCCAAATTTGTTCGTGGACGTCCGTCAAGACGTTGTCTATCCGTACGGTTGGCCATCACGGCTTTTCTGGGCCATTTTGAAGGTCAAACGAGCCCCGAAGCGAGCATACGCCTCATTTTGACGATTTTCGTGTGCTATTGCACACCATTTTTTGGGTGATCGGGATTCCGACGTCAAAAATGCCAAATTTGTTCGTGGACGTCCGTCAAGACGTTGTCTATGCATACGGTTGGCCATCACGGCTTTTCTGGGCCATTTGGAAGGTCAAACGAGCCCCGAAGCGAGCATACGCCTCATTTTGACGATTTTCGTGTGCTATTGCACACCATTTTTTGGGTGATCGAGATTCCTACGTCAAAAATGCCAAATTTGTTCGTGGACGTCCGTAAAGACGTTGTCTATGCATACGGTTGGCCATCACGGCTTTTCTGGGCCATTTGGAAGGTCAAACGAGCCCCGAAGCGAGCATACGCCTCATTTTGACGATTTTCGTGTGCTATTGCACACCATTTTTTGGGTGATCGGGATTCCGACGTCAAAATTGCCAAATTTGTTCGTGGACGTCCGTCAAGACGTTGTCTATGCATACGGTTTGCCATCACGGCTTTTCTGGGCCATTTGGAAGGTCAAACGAGCCCCGAAGCGAGCATACGCCTCATTTTGACGATTTTCGTGTGCTATTGCACACCATTTTTTGGGTGATCGGGATTCCGACGTCAAAAATGCCAAATTTGTTCGTGGACGTCCGTCAAGACGTTGTCTATCCATACGGTTGGCCATCACGGCTTTTCTGGGCCATTTGGAAGGTCAAACGAGCCCCGAAGCGAGCATACGCCTCATTTTGACGATTTTCGTGTGCTATTGCACACCATTTTTTGGGTGATCGGGATTCCGACGTCAAAAATGCCAAATTTGTTCGTGGACGTCCGTCAAGACGTTGTCTATCCATACGGTTGGCCATCACGGCTTTTCTGGGCCATTTGGAAGGTCAAACGAGCCCCGAAGCGAGCATACGCCTCATTTTCACGATTTTCGTGTGCTATTGCACACCATTTTTTGGGTGATCGGGATTCCGACGTCAAAAATGCCAAATTTGTTCGTGGACGTCTGTCAAGACGTTGTCTATGCATACGGTTGGCCATCACGGCTTTTCTGGGCCATTTGGAAGGTCAAACGAGCCCCGAAGCGAGCATACGCCTCATTTTGATGATTTTCGTGTGCTATTGCACACCATTTTTTGGGTGATCGGGGTTCCGACGTCAAAAATGCCAAATTTGTTCGTGGACGTCCGTCAAGACGTTGTCTATGCATACGGTTGGCCATCACGGCTTTTCTGGGCCATTTGGAAGGTCAAACGAGCCCCGAAGCGAGCATACGCCTCATTTTGACGATTTTCGTGTGCTATTGCACACCATTTTTTGGGTGATCGCGATTCCGACGTCAAAAATGCCAAATTTGTTCGTGGACGTCCGTCAAGACGTTGTCTATGCATACGGTTGGCCATCACGGCTTTTCTGGTCCATTTGGAAGGTCAAACGAGCCCCGAAGCGAGCATATGCCTCATTTTGATGATTTTCGTGTGCTATTGCACACCATTTTTTGGGTGATCGAGATTCCGACGTCAAAAATGCCAAATTTGTTCGTGGACGTCCGTCAAGACGTTGTCTATGCATACGGTTGGCCATCACGGCTTTTCTGGGCCATTTGGAAGGTCAAACGAGCCCCGAAGCGAGCATACGCCTCATTTTGACGATTTTCGTGTGCTATTGCACACCATTTTTTGGGTGATCGGGATTCCGACGTCAAAATTGCCAAATTTGTTCGTGGACGTCCGTCAAGACGTTGTCTATGCATACGGTTGGCCATCACGGCTTTTCTGGGCCATTTGGAAGGTCAAACGAGCCCCGAAGCGAGCATACGCCTCATTTTGACGATTTTCGTGTGCTATTGCACACCATTTTTTGGGTGATCGAGATTCCGACGTCAAAAATGCCAAATTTGTTCGTGGACGTCCGTCAAGACGTTGTCTATCCATACGATTGGCCATCACGGCTTTTGTGGGCCATTTGGAAGGTCAAACGAGCCCCGAAGCGAGCATACGCCTCATTTTGACGATTTTCGTGTGCTATTGCACACCATTTTTTGGGTGATCGGGATTCCGACGTCAAAAATGCCAAATTTGTTCGTGGACATCCGTCAAGACGTTGTCTATCCATACGGTTGGCCATCACGGCTTTTCTGGGCCATTTGGAAGGTCAAACGAGCCCCGAAGCGAGCATACGCCTCATTTTGACGATTTTCGTGTGCTATTGCACACCATTTTTTGGGTGATCGGGATTCCGACGTCAAAAATGCCAAATTTGTTCGTGGACGTCTGTCAAGACGTTGTCTATGCATACGGTTGGCCATCACGGCTTTTCTGGGCCATTTGGAAGGTCAAACGAGCCCCGAAGCGAGCATACGCCTCATTTTGACGATTTTCGTGTGCTATTGCACACCATTTTTTGGGTGATCGGGATTCCGACGTCAAAAATGCCAAATTTGTTCGTGGACGTCCGTCAAGACGTTGTCTATGCATACGGTTGGCCATCACGGCTTTTCTGGGCCATTTGGAAGGTCAAACGAGCCCCGAAGCGAGCATACGCCTCATTTTGACGATTTTCGTGTGCTATTGCACACCATTTTTTGGGTGATCGAGATTCCGACGTCAAAAATGCCAAATTTGTTCGTGGACGTCCGTCAAGACGTTGTCTATGCATACGGTTGGCCATCACGGCTTTTCTGGGCCATTTGGAAGGTCAAACGAGCCCCGAAGCGAGCATACGCCTCATTTTGATGATTTTCGTGTGCTATTGCACACCATTTTTTGGGTGATCAGGATTCCGACGTCAAAAATGCCAAATTTGTTCGTGGACGTCCGTTAAGACGTTGTCTATCCATACGGTTGGCCATCACGGCTTTTCTGGGCCATTTGGAAGGTCAAAAGAGCCCCGAAGCGAGCATACGCCTCATTTTGACGATTTTCGTGTGCTATTGCACACCATTTTTTGGGTGATCGGGATTCCGACGTCAAAATTGCCAAATTTGTTCGTGGACGTCCGTCAAGACGTTGTCTATCCATACGGTTGGCCATCACGGATTTTCTGGGCCATTTGGAAGGTCAAAAGAGCCCCGAAGCGAGCATACGCCTCATTTTGATGATTTTCGTGTGCTATTGCACACCATTTTTTGGGTGATCGGGATTCCGACGTCAAAATTGCCAAATTTGTTCGTGGACGTCCGTCAAGACGTTGTCTATGCATACGGTTGGCCATCACGGCTTTTCTGGGCCATTTGGAAGGTCAAACGAGCCCCGAAGCGAGCATACGCCTCATTTTGACGATTTTCGTGTGCTATTGCACACCATTTTTTGGGTGATCGCGATTCCGACGTCAAAAATGCCATATTTGTTCGTGGACGTCAGTCAAGACGTTGTCTATGCATACGGTTGGCCATCACGGCTTTTCTGGTCCATTTGGAAGGTCAAACGAGCCCCGAAGCGAGCATATGCCTCATTTTGATGATTTTCGTGTGCTATTGCACACCATTTTTTGGGTGATCAGGATTCCGACGTCAAAAATGCCAAATTTGTTCGTGGACGTCCGTTAAGACGTTGTCTATCCATACGGTTGGCCATCACGGCTTTTCTGGGCCATTTGGAAGGTCAAAAGAGCCCCGAAGCGAGCATACGCCTCATTTTGACGATTTTCGTGTGCTATTGCACACCATTTTTTGGGTGATCGAGATTCCGACGTCAAAATTGCCAAATTTGTTCGTGGACGTCCGTCAAGACGTTGTCTATCCATACGGTTGGCCATCACGGATTTTCTGGGCCATTTGGAAGGTCAAACGAGCCCCGAAGCGAGCATACGCCTCATTTTGACGATTTTCGTGTGCTATTGCACACCATTTTTTGGGTGATCGGGATTCCGACGTCAAAATTGCCAAATTTGTTCGTGGACGTCCGTCAAGACGTTGTCTATGCATACGGTTGGCCATCACGGCTTTTCTGGGCCATTTGGAAGGTCAAACGAGCCCCGAAGCGAGCATACGCCTCATTTTGACGATTTTCGTGTGCTATTGCACACCATTTTTTGGGTGATCGAGATTCCGACGTCAAAAATGCCAAATTTGTTCGTGGACGTCCGTCAAGACGTTGTCTATGCATACGGTTGGCCATCACGGCTTTTCTGGGCCATTTGGAAGGTCAAACGAGCCCCGAAGCGAGCATACGCCTCATTTTGACGATTTTCGTGTGCTATTGCACACCATTTTTTGGGTGATCGGGATTCCGACGTCAAAATTGCCAAATTTGTTCGTGGACGTCCGTCAAGACGTTGTCTATCCATACGGTTGGCCATCACGGCTTTTCTGGGCCATTTGAAAGGTCAAACGAGCCCCGAAGCGAGCATACGCCTCATTTTGACGATTTTCGTGTGCTATTACACACCATTTTTTGGGTGATCGGGATTCCGACGTCAAAAATGCCAAATTTCTTTGTGGACGTCCGTCAAGACGTTGTCTATCCATACGGTTGGCCATCACGGCTTTTCTGGGCCATTTGGAAGGTCAAACGAGCCCTGAAGCGAGCATACGCCTCATTTTGACGATTTTCGTGTGCTATTGCACACCATTTTTTGGGTGATCGAGATTCCGACGTCAAAAATGCCAAATTTGTTCGTGGACGTCCGTCAAGACGTTGTCTATGCATACGGTTGGCCATCACGGCTTTTCTGGGCCATTTGGAAGGTCAAACGAGCCCCGAAGCGAGCATACGCCTCATTTTGACGATTTTCGTGTGCTATTGCACACCATTTTTTGGGTGATCGTGATTCCGACGTCAAAAATGCCAAATTTGTTCGTGGACGTCCGTCAAGACGTTGTCTATGCATACGGTTGGCCATCACGGCTTTTCTGGGCCATTTGGAAGGTCAAACGAGCCCCGAAGCGAGCATACGCCTCATTTTGATGATTTTCGTGTGCTATTGCACACCATTTTTTGGGTGATCGGGATTCCGACGTCAAAAATGCCAAATTTGTTTGTGGACGTCCGTCAAGACGTTGTCTATGCATACGGTTGGCCATCACGGCTTTTCTGGGCCATTTGGAAGGTCAAACAAGCCCCGAAGCGAGCATACGCCTCATTTTGACGATTTTCGTGTGCTATTGCACACCATTTTTTGGGTGATCGGGATTCCGACGTCAAAAATGCCAAATTTGTTCGTGGACGTCCGTCAAGACGTTGTCTATCCATACGGTTGGCCATCACGGCTTTTCTGGGCCATTTGGAAGGTCAAACGAGCCCCGAACCAAGCATACGCCTCATTTTGACAATTTTCGTGTGCTATTGCACACGATTTTTTGGGTGATCGGGATTCCGACGTCAAAAATGCCAAATTTGTTCGTGGACGTCCGTCAAGACGTTGTCTATCCATACGGTTGGCCATCACGGCTTTTGTGGGCCATTTGGAAGGTCAAACGAGCCCCGAAGCGAGCATACGCCTCATTTTGACGATTTTCGTGTGCTATTGCACACCATTTTTTGGGTGATCGCGATTCCGACGTCAAAAATGCCAAATTTGTTCATGGACGTCCATCAAGACGTTGTCTATCCATACGGTTGGCCATCACGGCTTTTCTGGGCCATTTTGAAGGTCAAACGAGCCCCGAAGCGAGCATACGCCTCATTTTGACGATTTTCGTGTGCTATTGCACACCATTTTTTGGGTGATCGGGATTCCGACGTCAAAAATGCCAAATTTGTTCGTGGACGTCCGTCAAGACGTTGTCTATGCATACGGTTGGCCATCACGGCTTTTCTGGGCCATTTGGAAGGTCAAACGAGCCCCGAAGCGAGCATACGCCTCATTTTGACGATTTTCGTGTGCTATTGCACACCATTTTTTGGGTGATCGCGATTCCGACGTCAAAAATGCCAAATTTGTTCATGGACGTCCGTCAAGACGTTGTCTATCCATACGGTTGGCCATCACGGCTTTTCTGGGCCATTTGGAAGGTCAAACGAGCCCCGAACCAAGCATACGCCTCATTTTGACAATTTTCGTGTGCTATTGCACACGATTTTTTGGGTGATCGGGATTCCGACGTCAAAAATGCCAAATTTGTTCGTGGACGTCCGTCAAGACGTTGTCTATCCATACGGTTGGCCATCACGGCTTTTGTGGGCCATTTGGAAGGTCAAACGAGCCCCGAAGCGAGCATACGCCTCATTTTGACGATTTTCGTGTGCTATTGCACACCATTTTTTGGGTGATCGCGATTCCGACGTCAAAAATGCCAAATTTGTTCATGGACATCCGTCAAGACGTTGTCTATCCATACGGTTGGCCATCACGGCTTTTCTGGGCCATTTTGAAGGTCAAACGAGCCCCGAAGCGAGCATACGCCTCATTTTGACGATTTTCGTGTGCTATTGCACACCATTTTTTGGGTGATCGGGATTCCGACGTCAAAAATGCCAAATTTGTTCGTGGACGTCCGTCAAGACGTTGTCTATGCATACGGTTGGCCATCACGGCTTTTCTGGGCCATTTGGAAGGTCAAACGAGCCCCGAAGCGAGCATACGCCTCATTTTGACGATTTTCGTGTGCTATTGCACACCATTTTTTGGGTGATCGAGATTCCGACGTCAAAAATGCCAAATTTGTTCGTGGACGTCCGTCAATACGTTGTCTATGCATACGGTTGGCCATCACGGCTTTTCTGGGCCATTTGGAAGGTCAAACGAGCCCCGAAGCGAGCATACGCCTCATTTTGACGATTTTCGTGTGCTATTGCACACCATTTTTTGGGTGATCGGGATTCCGACGTCAAAATTGCCAAATTTGTTCGTGGACGTCCGTCAAGACGTTGTCTATGCATACGGTTGGCCATCACGGCTTTTCTGGGCCATTTGGAAGGTCAAACGAGCCCCGAAGCGAGCATACGCCTCATTTTGACGATTTTCGTGTGCTATTGCACACCATTTTTTGGGTGATCGAGATTCCGACGTCAAAAATGCCAAATTTGTTCGTGGACGTCCGTCAAGACGTTGTCTATGCATACGGTTGGCCATCACGGCTTTTCTGGGCCATTTGGAAGGTCAAACGAGCCCCGAAGCGAGCATACGCCTCATTTTGACGATTTTCGTGTGCTATTGCACACCATTTTTTGGGTGATCGGGATTCCGACGTCAAAATTGCCAAATTTGTTCGTGGACGTCCGTCAAGACGTTGTCTATCCATACGGTTGGCCATCACGGCTTTTCTGGGCCATTTGAAAGGTCAAACGAGCCCCGAAGCGAGCATACGCCTCATTTTGACGATTTTCGTGTGCTATTACACACCATTTTTTGGGTGATCGGGATTCCGACGTCAAAAATGCCAAATTTCTTCGTGGACGTTCGTCAAGACGTTGTCTATCCATACGGTTGGCCATCACGGCTTTTCTGGGCCATTTGGAAGGTCAAACGAGCCCCGAAGCGAGCATACGCCTCATTTTGACGATTTTCGTGTGCTATTGCACACCATTTTTTGGGTGATCGGGATTCCGACGTCAAAAATGCCAAATTTGTTCGTGGACGTCCGTCAAGACGTTGTCTATGCATACGGTTGGCCATCACGGCTTTTCTGGGCCATTTGGAAGGTCAAACGAGCCCCGAAGCGAGCATACGCCTCATTTTGACGATTTTCGTGTGCTATTGCACACCATTTTTTGGGTGATCGTGATTCCGACGTCAAAAATGCCAAATTTGTTCGTGGACGTCCGTCAAGACGTTGTCTATGCATACGGTTGGCCATCACGGCTTTTCTGGGCCATTTGGAAGGTCAAACGAGCCCCGAAGCGAGCATACGCCTCATTTTGATGATTTTCGTGTGCTATTGCACACCATTTTTTGGGTGATCGGGATTCCGACGTCAAAAATGCCAAATTTGTTTGTGGACGTCCGTCAAGACGTTGTCTATGCATACGGTTGGCCATCACGGCTTTTCTGGGCCATTTGGAAGGTCAAACAAGCCCCGAAGCGAGCATACGCCTCATTTTGACGATTTTCGTGTGCTATTGCACACCATTTTTTGGGTGATCGGTATTCCGACGTCAAAAATGCCAAATTTGTTCGTGGACGTCCGTCAAGACGTTGTCTATCCATACGGTTGGCCATCACGGCTTTTCTGGGCCATTTGGAAGGTCAAACGAGCCCCGAACCAAGCATATGCCTCATTTTGACAATTTTCGTGTGGTATTGCACACGATTTTTTGGGTGGTCGGGATTCCGACGTCAAAAATGCCAAATTTGTTCGTGGACGTCCGTCAAGACGTTGTCTATCCATACGGTTGGCCATCACGGCTTTTGTGGGCCATTTGGAAGGTCAAACGAGCCCCGAAGCGAGCATACGCCTCATTTTGACGATTTTCGTGTGCTATTGCACACCATTTTTTGGGTGATCGCGATTCCGACGTCAAAAATGCCAAATTTGTTCATGGACGTCCATCAAGACGTTGTCTATCCATACTGTTGGCCATCACGGCTTTTCTGGGCCATTTTGAAGGTCAAACGAGCCCCGAAGCGAGCATACGCCTCATTTTGACGATTTTCGTGTGCTATTGCACACCATTTTTTGGGTGATCGGGATTCCGACGTCAAAAATGCCAAATTTGTTCGTGGACGTCCGTCAAGACGTTGTCTATGCATACGGTTGGCCATCACGGATTTTCTGGGCCATTTGGAAGGTCAAACGAGCCCCGAAGCGAGCATACGCCTCATTTTGACGATTTTCGTGTGCTATTGCACACCATTTTTTGGGTGATCGAGATTCCGACGTCAAAAATGCCAAATTTGTTCGTGGACGTCCGTCAAGACGTTGTCTATGCATACGGTTGGCCATCACGGCTTTTCTGGGCCATTTGGAAGGTCAAACGAGCCCCGAAGCGAGCATACGCCTCATTTTGACGATTTTCGTGTGCTATTGCACACCATTTTTTGGGTGATCGGGATTCCGACGTCAAAATTGCCAAATTTGTTCGTGGACGTCCGTCAAGACGTTGTCTATGCATACGGTTGGCCATCACGGCTTTTCTGGGCCATTTGGAAGGTCAAACGAGCCCCGAAGCGAGCATACGCCTCATTTTGACGATTTTCGTGTGCTATTGCACACCATTTTTTGGGTGATCGGGATTCCGACGTCAAAAATGCCAAATTTGTTCGTGGACGTCCGTCAAGACGTTGTCTATCCATACGGTTGGCCATCACGGCTTTTCTGGGCCATTTGGAAGGTCAAACGAGCCCCGAACCAAGCATACGCCTCATTTTGACAATTTTCGTGTGCTATTGCACACGATTTTTTGGGTGATCGGGATTCCGACGTCAAAAATGCCAAATTTGTTCGTGGACGTCCGTCAAGACGTTGTCTATCCATACGGTTGGCCATCACGGCTTTTGTGGGCCATTTGGAAGGTCAAACGAGCCCCGAAGCGAGCATACGCCTCATTTTGACGATTTTCGTGTGCTATTGCACACCATTTTTTGGGTGATCGCGATTCCGACGTCAAAAATGCCAAATTTGTTCATGGACGTCCGTCAAGACGTTGTCTATCCATACGGTTGGCCATCACGGCTTTTCTGGGCCATTTTGAAGGTCAAACGAGCCCCGAAGCGAGCATACGCCTCATTTTGACGATTTTCGTGTGCTATTGCACACCATTTTTTGGGTGATCGGGATTCCGACGTCAAAAATGCCAAATTTGTTCGTGGACGTCCGTCAAGACGTTGTCTATGCATACGGTTGGCCATCACGGCTTTTCTGGGCCATTTGGAAGGTCAAACGAGCCCCGAAGCGAGCATACGCCTCATTTTGACGATTTTCGTGTGCTATTGCACACCATTTTTTGGGTGATCGAGATTCCGACGTCAAAAATGCCAAATTTATTCGTGGACGTCCGTCAAGACGTTGTCTATGCATACGGTTGGCCATCACGGCTTTTCTGGGCCATTTGGAAGGTCAAACGAGCCCCGAAGCGAGCATACGCCTCATTTTGACGATTTTCGTGTGCTATTGCACACCATTTTTTGGGTGATCGGGATTCCGACGTCAAAATTGCCAAATTTGTTCGTGGACGTCCTTCAAGACGTTGTCTATGCATACGGTTGGCCATCACGGCTTTTCTGGGCCATTTGGAAGGTCAAACGAGCCCCGAAGCGAGCATACGCCTCATTTTGACGATTTTCGTGTGCTATTGCACACCATTTTTTGGGTGATCGGGATTCCGACGTCAAAAATGCCAAATTTGTTCGTGGACGTCCGTCACGACGTTGTCTATCCATACGGTTGGCCATCACGGCTTTTCTGGGCCATTTGGAAGGTCAAACGAGCCCCGAAGCGAGCATACGCCTCATTTTGACGATTTTCGTGTGCTATTGCACACCATTTTTTGGGTGATCAGGATTCCGACGTCAAAAATGCCAAATTTGTTCGTGGACGTCCGTCAAGACGTTGTCTATCCATACGGTTGGCCATCACGGCTTTTCTGGGCCATTTGGAAGGTCAAACGAGCCCCGAAGCGAGCATACGCCTCATTTTGACGATTTTCGTGTGCTATTGCACACCATTTTTTGGGTGATCGGGATTCCGACGTCAAAAATGCCAAATTTGTTCGTGGACGTCCGTCAAGACGTTGTCTATGCATACGGTTGGCCATCACGGCTTTTCTGGGCCATTTGGAAGGTCAAACGAGCCCCGAAGCGAGCATACGCCTCATTTTGATGATTTTCATGTGCTATTGCACACCATTTTTTGGGTGATCGGGATTCCGACGTCAAAAATGCCAAATTTGTTCGTGGACGTCCGTCAAGACGTTGTCTATGCATACGGTTGGCCATCACGGCTTTTCTTGGCCATTTGGAAGGTCAAACGAGCCCCGAAGCGAGCATACGCCTCATTTTGACGATTTTCGTGTGCTATTGCACACCATTTTTTGGGTGATCGGGATTCCGACGTCAAAAATGCCAAATTTGTTCGTGGACGTCCGTCAAGACGTTGTCTATGCATACGGTTGGCCATCACGGCTTTTCTGGGCCATTTGGAAGGTCAAACGAGCCCCGAAGCGAGCATACGCCTCATTTTGACGATTTTCGTGTGCTATTGCACACCATTTTTTGGGTGATCGGGATTCCGACGTCAAAAATGCAAAATTTGTTCGTGGACGTCCGTCAAGACGTTGTCTATCCATACGGTTGGCCATCACGGCTTTTCTGGGCCATTTGGAAGGTCAAACGAGCCCCGAAGCGAGCATACGCCTCATTTTGACGATTTTCGTGTGCTATTGCACACCATTTTTTGGGTGATCGGGATTCCGACGTCAAAAATGCCAAATTTGTTCGTGGACGTCCGTCAAGACGTTGTCTATGCATACGGTTGGCCATCACGGCTTTTCTGGGCCATTTGGAAGGTCAAACGAGCCCCGAAGCGAGCATACGCCTCATTTTGATGATTTTCATGTGCTATTGCACACCATTTTTTGGGTGATCGGGATTCCGACGTCAAAAATGCCAAATTTGTTCGTGGACGTCCGTCAAGACGTTGTCTATGCATACGGTTGGCCATCACGGCTTTTCTTGGCCATTTGGAAGGTCAAACGAGCCCCGAAGCGAGCATACGCCTCATTTTGACGATTTTCGTGTGCTATTGCACACCATTTTTTGGGTGATCGGGATTCCGACGTCAAAAATGCCAAATTTGTTCGTGGACGTCCGTCAAGACGTTGTCTATGCATACGGTTGGCCATCACGGCTTTTCTGGGCCATTTGGAAGGTCAAACGAGCCCCGAAGCGAGCATACGCCTCATTTTGACGATTTTCGTGTGCTATTGCACACCATTTTTTGGGTGATCGGGATTCCGACGTCAAAAATGCAAAATTTGTTCGTGGACGTCGGTCAAGACGTTGTCTATGCATACGGTTGGCCATCACGGCTTTTCTGGGCCATTTGGAAGGTCAAACGAGCCCCGAAGTGAGCATACGCCTCATTTTGACGATTTTCGTGTGCTATTGCACACCATTTTTTGGGTGATCGGGATTCCGACGTCAAAAATGCCAAATTTGTTCGTGGACGTCCGTCAAGACGTTGTCTATGCATACGGTTGGCCATCACGGCTTTTCTGGGCCATTTGGAAGGTCAAACGAGCCCCGAAGCGAGCATACGCCTCATTTTGACGATTTTCGTGTGCTATTGCACACCATTTTTTGGGTGATCGGGATTCCGAGGTCAAAAATGCCAAATTTGTTCGTGGACGTCCGTCAAGACGTTGTCTATGCATACGGTTGGCCATCACGGCTTTTCTGGGCCATTTGGAAGGTCAAACGAGCCCCGAAGCGAGCATACGCCTCATTTTGACGATTTTCGTGTGCTATTGCACACCATTTTTTGGGTGATCGGGATTCCGACGTCAAAAATGCCAAATTTGTTCGTGGACGTCCGTCAAGACGTTGTCTATGCATACGGTTGGCCATCACGGCTTTTCTGGGCCATTTGGAAGGTCAAACGAGCCCCGAAGCGAGCATACGCCTCATTTTGACGATTTTCGTGTGCTATTGCACACCATTTTTTGGGTGATCGGGATTCCGACGTCAAAAATGCCAAATTTCTTCGTGGACGTCCGTCAAGACGTTGTCTATGCATACGGTTGGCCATCACGGCTTTTCTGGGCCATTTGGAAGGTCAAACGAGCCCCGAAGCGAGCATACGCCTCATTTTGACGATTTTCGTGTGCTATTGCACACCATTTTTTGGGTGATCGGGATTCCGACGTCAAAAATGCCAAATTTGTTCATGGACGTCCGTCAAGACGTTGTCTATCCATACGGTTGGCCATCACGGCTTTTCTGGGCCATTTGAAAGGTCAAACGAGCCCTGAAGCGAGCATACGCCTCATTTTGACGATTTTCGTGTGCTATTGCACACCATTTTTTGGGTGATCGGGATTCCGACGTCAAAAATGCCAAATTTGTTCGTGGACGTCCGTCAAGACGTTGTCTATGCATACGGTTGGCCATCACGGCTTTTCTGGGCCATTTGGAAGGTCAAACGAGCCCCGAAGCGAGCATACGCCTCATTTTGACGATTTTCGTGTGCTATTGCACACCATTTTTTGGGTGATCGGGATTCCGACGTCAAAAATGCCAAATTTGTTCGTGGACGTCCGTCAAGACGTTGTCTATGCATACGGTTGGCCATCACGGCTTTTCTGGGCCATTTGGAAGGTCAAACGAGCCCCGAAGCGAGCATACGCCTCATTTTGACGATTTTCGTGTGCTATTGCACACCATTTTTTGGGTGATCGGGATTCCGACGTCAAAATTGCCAAATTTGTTCGTGGACGTCCGTCAAGACGTTGTCTATGCATACGGTTGGCCATCACGGCTTTTCTGGGCCATTTGGAAGGTCAAACGAGCCCCGAAGCGAGCATACGCCTCATTTTGACGATTTTCGTGTGCTATTGCACACCATTTTTTGGGTGATCGGGATTCCGACGTCAAAAATGCCAAATTTCTTCGTGGACGTCCGTCAAGACGTTGTCTATGCACTCGGTTGGCCATCACGGCTTTTCTGGGCCATTTGGAAGGTCAAACGAGCCCCGAAGCGAGCATACGCCTCATTTTGACGATTTTCGTGTGCTATTGCACACCATTTTTTGGGTGATCGCGATTCCGACGTCAAAAATGCCAAATTTGTTCGTGGACGTCCGTCAAGACGTTGTCTATCCATACGGTTGGCCATCACGGCTTTTCTGGGCCATTTGAAAGGTCAAACGAGCCCTGAAGCGAGCATACACCTCATTTTGACGATTTTCGTGTGCTATTGCACACCATTTTTTGGGTGATCGGGATTCCGACGTCAAAAATGCCAAATTTGTTCGTGGACGTCCGTCAAGACGTTGTCTATGCATACGGTTGGCCATCACGGCTTTTCTGGGCCATTTGGAAGGTCAAACGAGCCCCGAAGCGAGCATACGCCTCATTTTGACGATTTTCGTGTGCTATTGCACACCATTTTTTGGGTGATCGGGATTCCGACGTCAAAATTGCCAAATTTGTTCGTGGACGTCCGTCAAGACGTTGTCTATGCATACGGTTGGCCATCACGGCTTTTCTGGGCCATTTGGAAGGTCAAACGAGCCCCGAAGCGAGCATACGCCTCATTTTGACGATTTTCGTGTGCTATTGCACACCATTTTTTGGGTGATCGGGATTCCGACGTCAAAAATGCCAAATTTGTTCGTGGACGTCCGTCAAGACGTTGTCTATCCATACGGTTGGCCATCACGGCTTTTCTGGGCCATTTGGAAGGTCAAACGAGCCCCGAAGCGAGCATACGCCTCATTTTGACGATTTTCGTGTGCTATTGCACACCATTTTTTGGGTGATCGGGATTCCGACGTCAAAAATGCCAAATTTGTTCGTGGACGTCCGTCAAGACGTTGTCTATCCATACGGTTGGCCATCACGGCTTTTCTGGGCCATTTGAAAGGTCAAACGAGCCCCGAAGCGAGCATACGCCTCATTTTGACGATTTTCGTGTGCTATTGCACACCATTTTTTGGGTGATCGGGATTCCGACGTCAAAAATGCCAAATTTGTTCGTGGACGTCCGTCAAGACGTTGTCTATCCATACGGTTGGCCATCACGGCTTTTGTGGGCCATTTGGAAGGTCAAACAAGCCCCGAAGCGAGCATACGCCTCATTTTGACGATTTTCGTGTGCTATTGCACACCATTTTTTGGGTGATCGCGATTCCGACGTCAAAAATGCCAAATTTGTTCATGGACGTCCGTCAAGACGTTGTCTATCCATACGGTTGGCCATCACGGCTTTTCTGGACCATTTGGAAGGTCAAACGAGCCCCGAAGCGAGCATACACCTCATTTTGACGATTTTCGTGTGCTATTGCACACCATTTTTTGGGTGATCGGGATTTCGACGTCAAAAATGCCAAATTTCTTCGTGGACGTCCGTCAAGACGTTGTCTATGCACTCGGTTGGCCATCACGGCTTTTCTGGGCCATTTGGAAGGTCAAACGAGCCCCGAAGCGAGCATACGCCTCATTTTGACGATTTTCGTGTGCTATTGCACACCATTTTTTGGGTGATCGCGATTCCGACGTCAAAAATGCCAAATTTGTTCGTGGACGTCCGTCAAGACGTTGTCTATCCATACGGTTGGCCATCACGGTTTTTCTGGGCCATTTGAAAGGTCAAACGAGCCCTGAAGCGAGCATACACCTCATTTTGACGATTTTCGTGTGCTATTGCACACCATTTTTTGGGTGATCGGGATTCCGACGTCAAAAATGCCAAATTTGTTCGTGGACGTCCGTCAAGACGTTGTCTATGCATACGGTTGGCCATCACGGCTTTTCTGGGCCATTTGGAAGGTCAAACGAGCCCCGAAGCGAGCACACGCCTCATTTTGACGATTTTCGTGTGCTATTGCACACCATTTTTTGGGTGATCGGGATTCCGACGTCAAAATTGCCAAATTTGTTCGTGGACGTCCGTCAAGACGTTGTCTATGCATACGGTTGGCCATCACGGCTTTTCTGGGCCATTTGGAAGGTCAAACGAGCCCCGAAGCGAGCATACGCCTCATTTTGACGATTTTCGTGTGCTATTGCACACCATTTTTTGGGTGATCGGGATTCCGACGTCAAAAATGCCAAATTTGTTCGTGGACGTCCGTCAAGACGTTGTCTATCCATACGGGTTGCCATCACGGCTTTTCTGGGCCATTTGGAAGGTCAAACGAGCCCCGAAGCGAGCATACGCCTCATTTTGACGATTTTCGTGTGCTATTGCACACCATTTTTTGGGTGATCGGGATTCCGACGTCAAAAATGCCAAATTTGTTCGTGGACGTCCGTCAAGACGTTGTCTATCCATACGGTTGGCCATCACGGCTTTTCTGGGCCATTTGAAAGGTCAAACGAGCCCCGAAGCGAGCATACGCCTCATTTTGACGATTTTCGTGTGCTATTGCACACCATTTTTTGGGTGATCGGGATTCCGACGTCAAAAATGCCAAATTTGTTCGTGGACGTCCGTCAAGACGTTGTCTATCCATACGGTTGGCCATCACGGCTTTTGTGGGCCATTTGGAAGGTCAAACAAGCCCCGAAGCGAGCATACGCCTCATTTTGACGATTTTCGTGTGCTATTGCACACCATTTTTTGGGTGATCGCGATTCCGACGTCAAAAATGCCAAATTTGTTCATGGACGTCCGTCAAGACGTTGTCTATCCATACGGTTGGCCATCACGGCTTTTCTGGACCATTTGGAAGGTCAAACGAGCCCCGAAGCGAGCATACACCTCATTTTGACGATTTTCGTGTGCTATTGCACACCATTTTTTGGGTGATCGGGATTCCGACGTCAAAAATGCCAAATTTGTTCGTGGACGTCCGTCAAGACGTTGTCTATCCATACGGTTGGCCATCACGGCTTTTCTGGGCCATTTGGAAGGTCAAACGAGCCCTGAAGCGAGCATACGCCTCATTTTGACGATTTTCGTGTGCTATTGCACACCATTTTTTGGGTGATCGCGATTCCGACGTCAAAAATGCCAAATTTATTCATGGACGTCCGTCAAGACGTTGTCTATCCATACGGTTGGCCATCACGGCTTTTCTGGGCCATTTGGAAGGTCAAACGAGCCCCGAAGCGAGCATACGCCTCATTTTGACGATTTTCGTGTGCTATTGCACACCATTTTTGGGTGATCGGGATTCCGACGTCAAAAATGCCAAATTTGTTCGTGGACGTCCGTCAAGACGTTGTCTATGCATACGGTTGGCCATCACGGCTTTTCTGGACCATTTGGAAGGTCAAACGAGCCCCGAAGCGAGCATACGCCTCATTTTGACGATTTTCGTGTGCTATTGCACACCATTTTTTGGGTGATCGGGATTCCGACGTCAAAAATGCCAAATTTGTTCGTGGACGTCCGTCAAGACGTTGTCTATGCATACGGTTGGCCATCACGGCTTTTCTGGGCCATTTGGAAGGTCAAACGAGCCCCGAAGCGAGCATACACCTCATTTTGACGATTTTCGTGTGCTATTGCACACCATTTTTTGGGTGATCGGGATTCCGACGTCAAAAATGCCAAATTTGTTCGTGGACGTCCGTCAAGACGTTGTCTATCCATACGGTTGGCCATCACGGCTTTTCTGGGCCATTTGGAAGGTCAAACGAGCCCCGAAGCGAGCATACGCCTCATTTTGACGATTTTCGTGTGCTATTGCACACCATTTTTTGGGTGATCGGGATTCCGACTTCAAAAATGCCAAATTTGTTCGTGGACGTCCGTCAAGACGTTGTCTATCCATACGGTTGGCCATCACGGCTTTTCTGGGCCATTTGGAAGGTCAAACGAGCCCCGAAGCGAGCATACGCCTCATTTTGACGATTTTCGTGTGCTATTGCACACCATTTTTTGGGTGATCGAGATTCCGACGTCAAAAATGCCAAATTTGTTCGTGGACGTCTGTCAAGACGTTGTCTATCCATACGGTTGGCCATCACGGCTTTTCTGGGCCATTTGGAAGGTCAAACGAGCCCCGAAGCGAGCATACGCCTCATTTTGACGATTTTCGTGTGCTATTGCACACCATTTTTTGGGTGATCGGGATTCCGACGTCAAAAATGCCAAATTTCTTCGTGGACGTCCGTCAAGACGTTGTCTATGCATACGGTTGGCCATCACGGCTTTTCTGGGCAATTTGGAAGGTCAAACGAGCCCCGAAGCGAGCATACGCCTCATTTTGACGATTTTCGTGTGCTATTGCACACCATTTTTTGGGTGATCGGGATTCCGACGTCAAAAATGCCAAATTTGTTCGTGGACGTCCGTCAAGACGTTGTCTATGCATACGGTTGGCCATCACGGCTTTTCTGGGCCATTTGGAAGGTCAAACGAGCCCCGGAGCGAGCATACGCCTCATTTTGTCGATTTTCGTGTGCTATTGCCCACCATTTTTTGGGTGATCGGGATTCCGACGTCAAAAATGCCAAATTTGTTCGTGGACGTCCGTCAAGACGTTGTCTATGCATACGGTTGGCCATCACGGCTTTTCTGGGCCATTTGGAAGGTCAAACGAGCCCCGGAGCGAGCATACGCCTCATTTTGACGATTTTCGTGTGCTATTGCACACCATTTTTTGGGTGATCGGGATTCCGACGTCAAAAATGCCAAATTTGTTCGTGGACGTCCGTCAAGACATTGTCTATGCATACGGTTGGCCATCACGGCTTTTCTGGGCCATTTGGAAGGTCAAACGAGCCCCGGAGCGAGCATACGCCTCATTTTGACGATTTTCGTGTGCTATTGCACACCATTTTTTGGGTGATCGGGATTCCGACGTCAAAAATGCAAAATTTGTTCGTGGACGTCCGTCAAGACGTTGTCTATGCATACGGTTGGCCATCACGGCTTTTCTGGGCCATTTAGAAGGTCAAACGAGCCCCGGAGCGAGCATACGCCTCATTTTGACGATTTTCGTGTGCTATTGCACACCATTTTTTGGGTGATCGGGATTCCGACGTCAAAAATGCCAAATTTGTTCGTGGACGTCCGTCAAGACGTTGTCTATGCATACGGTTGGCCATCACGGCTTTTCTGGGCCATTTGGAAGGTCAAACGAGCCCCGGAGCGAGCATACGCCTCATTTTGACGATTTTCGTGTGCTATTGCACACCATTTTTTGGGTGATCGAGATTCCGACATCAAAAATGCCAAATTTGTTCGTGGACGTCCGTCAAGACGTTGTCTATGCATAAGGTTGGCCATCACGGCTTTTCTGGGCCATTTGGAAGGTCAAACAAGCCCCGGAGCGAGCATACGCCTTATTTTGACGATTTTCATGTGCTATTGCACACGATTTTTTGGGTGATCGAGATTCTGACATCAAAAATGCCAAATTTGTTCGTGGACGTCTGTCAAGACGTTGTCTATGCATACGGTTGGCCATCACGGCTTTTCTGGGCCATTTGGAAGGTCAAACGAGCCCCGGAGCGAGCATACGCCTCATTTTGACGATTTTCGTGTGCTATTGCACACCATTTTTTGGGTGATCGGGATTCCGACGTCAAAAATTCCAAATTTGTTCGTGGACGTCCGTCAAGACGTTGTCTATGCATAAGGTTGGCCATCACGACTTTTCTGGGCCATTTGGAAGGTCAAACGAGCCCTGGAGCGAGCATACGCCTCATTTTGACGATTTTCGTGTGCTATTGCACACCATTTTTTGGGTGATCGGGATTCCGACGTCAAAAATGCAAAATTTGTTCGTGGACATCCGTCAAGACGTTGTCTATGCATACGGTTGGCCATCACGGCTTTTCTGGGCCATTTGGAAGGTCAAACGAGCCCCGAAGCGAGCATACGCCTCATTTTGACGATTTTCATGTGCTATTGCACACCATTTTTTGGGTGATCGGGATTCCGACGTCAAAAATGCCAAATTTGTTCGTTGACGTTCGTCAAGACGTTGTCTATGCATACGGTTGGCCATCACGGCTTTTCTGGGCCATTTGGAAGGTCAAACGAGCCCCGGAGCGAGCATACGCCTCATTTTGACGATTTTCGTGTGCTATTGCACACCATTTTTTGGGTGATCGGGATTCCGACGTCAAAAATGCCAAATTTGTTCGTGGACGTCCGTCAAGACGTTGTCTATGCATACGGTTGGCCATCACGGCTTTTCTAGGCCATTTGGAAGGTAAAACGAGCCCCGAAGCGAGCATACGCCTCATTTTGACGATTTTTGTGTGCTATTGCACACCATTTTTTGGGTGATCGGGATTCCGACGTCAAAAATGCCAAATTTGTTCGTGGACGTCCGTCAAGACGTTGTCTATCCATACGGTTGGCCATCACGGCTTTTCTGGGCCATTTAGAAGGTCAAACGAGCCCCGAAGCGAGCATACGCCTCATTTTGACGATTTTCGTGTGCTATTGCACACCATTTTTTGGGTGATCGGGATTCCGACGTCAAAAATGCCAAATTTGTTCGTGGACGTCCGTCAAGACGTTGTCTATGCATATGGTTTGCCATCACGGCTTTTCTGGGCCATTTGGAAGGTCAAACGAGCCCCGAAGCGAGCATACGCCTCATTTTGACGATTTTCGTGTGCTATTGCACACCATTTTTTGGGTGATCGGGATTCCGACGTCAAAAATGCCAAATTTGTTCGTGGACGTCCGTCAAGACGTTGTCTATGCATACGGTTGGCCATCACGGCTTTTCTGGGCCATTTGGAAGGTCAAACGAGCCCCGAAGCGAGCATACGCCTCATTTTGACGATTTTCGTGTGCTATTGCACACCATTTTTTGGGTGATCGGGATTCCGACGTCAAAAATGCCAAATTTGTTCGTGGACGTCCGTCAGGACGTTGTCTATCCATACGGTTGGCCATCACGGCTTTTCTGGGCCATTTGGAAGGTTAAAAGAGCCCCGAAGCGAGCATACGCCTCATTTTGACGATTTTCGTGTGCTATTCCACACCATTTTTTGGGTGATCGGGATTCCGACGTCAAAAATGCCAAATTTGTTCGTGGACGTCCGTCAAGACGTTGTCTATCCATACGGTTGGCCATCACGGCTTTTCTGGGCCATTTGGAAGGTCAAACGAGCCCCGAAGCGAGCATACGCCTCATTTTGACGATTTTCGTGTGCTATTGCACACCATTTTTTGGATGATCGGGATTCCGACGTCAAAAATGCCAAATTTGTTCGTGGACGTCCGTCAAGACGTTGTCTATCCATACGGTTGGCCATCACGGCTTTTCTGGGCCATTTGGAAGGTCAAACGAGCCCCGAAGCGAGCATACGCCTCATTTTGACAATTTTCGTGTGCTATTGCACACCATTTTTTGGATGATCGGGATTCAGACGTCAAAAATGCAAAATTTGTTCGTGGACGTCCGTCAAGACGTTGTCTATCCATACGGTTGGCCATCACGGCTTTTCTGGGCCATTTGGAAGGTCAAACGAGCCCCGAAGCGAGCATACGCCTCATTTTGACAATTTTCGTGTGCTATTGCACACCATTTATTGGGTGATCAGGATTCCGACGTCAAAAATGCCAAATTTGTTCGTGGACGTCCGTCAAGACGTTGTCTATGCATACGGTTGGCCATCACGGATTTTCTGGGCCATTTGGAAGGTCAAACGAGCCCCGAAGCGAGCATACGCCTCATTTTGACGATTTTCGTGTGCTATTGCACACCATTTTTTGGGTGATCGGGATTCCGACGTCAAAAATGCCAAATTTGTTCGTGGACGTCCGTCAAGACGTTGTCTATCCATACGGTTGGCCATCACGGCTTTTCTGGGCCATTTGGAAGGTCAAACGAGCCCCGAAGCGAGCATACGCCTCATTTTGACGATTTTCGTGTGCTATTGCACACCATTTTTCGGGTGATCGAGATTCCGATGTCAAAAATGCAAAATTTGTTTGTGGACGTCCGTCAAGACGTTGTCTATCCATACGGTTGGCCATCACGGCTTTTCTGGGCCATTTGGAAGGTCAAACGAGCCCCGAAGCGAGCAAACGCCTCATTTTGACGATTTTCGTGTGCTATTGCACACCATTTTTTGGGTGATCGGGATTCCGACGTCAAAAATGCCAAATTTGTTCGTGGACGTCCGTCAAGACGTTGTCTATGCATACCGTTGGCCATCATGGCTTTTCTGGGCCATTTGGAAGGTCAAACGAGCCCCGAAGCGAGCATACGCCTCATTTTGACGATTTTCGTGTGCTATTGCACACCATTTTTTGGGTGATCGGGATTCCGACGTCAAAAATGCCAAATTTGTTCATGGACGTCCGTCAAGACGTTGTCTATCCATACGGTTGGCCATCACGGCTTTTCTGGGCCATTTGGAAGGTAAAACGAGCCCCGAAGCGAGCATACGCCTCATTTTGACGATTTTTGTGTGCTATTGCACACCATTTTTTGGGTGATCGGGATTCCGACGTCAAAAATGCCAAATTTGTTCGTGGACGTCCGTCAAGACGTTGTCTATCCATACGGTTGGCCATCACGGCTTTTCTGGGCCATTTGGAAGGTCAAACGAGCCCCGAAGCGAGCATACGCCTCATTTTGACGATTTTCGTGTGCAATTGCACACCATTTTTTGGGTGATCGGGATTCCGACGTCAAAAATGCCAAATTTGTTCGTGGACGTCCGTCAAGACGTTGTCTATGCATACGGTTGGCCATCACGGCTTTTCTGGGCCATTTGGAAGGTCAAACGAGCCCCGAAGCGAGCATACGCCTCATTTTGACGATTTTCATGTGCAATTGCACACCATTTTTTGGGTGATCGGGATTCCGACGTCAAAAATGCCAAATTTGTTCGTCGACGTCCGTCAAGACGTTGTCTATGCATACGGTTGGCCATCACGGCTTTTCTGGGCCATTTGGAAGGTCAAACGAGCCCCGAAGCGAGCATACGCCTCATTTTGACGATTTTCGTGTGCTATTTGCACACCATTTTTTGGGTGATCGGGATTCTGACGTCAAAAATGCCAAATTTGTTCGTGGACGTCTGTCAAGACGTTGTCTATGCATACGGTTGGCCATCACGGCTTTTCTGGGCCATTTGGAAGGTCAAACGAGCCCTGAAGCGAGCATACGCCTCATTTTGACGATTTTCGTGTGCTATTGCACACCATTTTTTGGGTGATCGGGATTCCGACGTCAAAAATGCCAAATTTGTTCGTGGACGTCCGTCAAGACGTTGTCTATGCATACGGTTGGCCATCACGGCTTTTCTGGGCCATTTGGAAGGTCAAACGAGCCCCGAAGCGAGCACACGCCTCATTTTGACGATTCTCGTGTGCTATTGCACACCATTTTTTGGGTGATCGGGATTCTGACGTCAAAAATGCCAAATTTGTTCGTGGACGTCCGTCAAGACGTTGTCTATCCATACGGTTGGCCATCACGACTTTTCTGGGCCATTTAGAAGGTCAAACGAGCCCCGAAGCGAGCATACGCCTCATTTTGACGATTTTCGTGTGCTATTGCACACCATTTTTTGGGTGATCGGGATTCCGACGTCAAAAATGCCAAATTTGTTCGTGGACGTCCGTCAAGACGTTGTCTATGCATACGGTTGGCCATTACGGCTTTTCTGGGCCATTTGGAAGGTCAAACGAGCCCCGAAGCGAGCATACGCCTCATTTTGACGATTTTCGTGTGCTATTGCACACCATTTTTTGGGTGATCGGGATTCCGACGTCAAAAATGCCAAATTTGTTCGTGGACGTCCGTCAAGACGTTGTCTATCCATACGGTTGGCCATCACGGCTTTTCTGGGCCATTTGGAAGGTCAAACGAGCCCCGAAGCGAGCATACGCCTCATTTTGACGATTTTCGTGTGCTATTGCACACCATTTTTTGGGTGATCGGGATTCCGACGTCAAAAATGCCAAATTTGTTCGTGGACGTCCGTCAAGACGTTGTCTATCCATACGGTTGGCCATCACGGCTTTTCTGGGCCATTTGGAAGGTCAAACGAGCTCCGAAGCGAGCATACGCCTCATTTTGACGATTTTCGTGTGCTATTCCACACCATTTTTTGGGTGATCGGGATTCCGACGTCAAAAATGCCAAATTTGTTCGTGGACATCCGTCAAGACGTTGTCTATGCATACCGTTGGCCATCACGGCTTTTCTGGGTCATTTGGAAGGTCAAAATAGCCCCGAAGCGAGCATACGCCTCATTTTGACGATTCTCATGTGCTATTGCACACCATTTTTTGGGTGATCGGGATTCCGACGTCAAAAATGCCAAATTTGTTTGTGGACGTCCGTCAAGACGTTGTCTATCCATACAGTTGGCCATCACGGCTTTTCTGGGCCATTTGGAAGGTCAAACGAGCCCCGAAGCGAGCATACGCCTCATTTTGACGATTTTCGTGTGCTATTCCACACCATTTTTTGGGTGATCGGGATTCCGACGTCAAAAATGCCAAATTTGTTCGTGGACGTCCGTCAAGACGTTGTCTATCCATACGGTTGGCCATCACGGCTTTTCTGGGCCATTTGGAAGGTCAAACGAGCCCCGAAGCGAGCATACGCCTCATTTTGACGATTTTCATGTGCTATTGCACACCATTTTTTGGGTGATCGGGATTTCGACGTCAAAAATGCCAAATTTGTTCGTGGACGTCCGTCAAGACGTTGTCTATGCATACCGTTTGCCATCACGGCTTTTCTGGGCCATTTGGAAGGTCAAACGAGCCCCGAAGCGAGCATACGCCTCATTTTGACGATTTTCGTGTGCTATTGCACACCATTTTTTGGGTGATCGGGATTCCGACGTCAAAAATGCCAAATTTGTTCGTGGACGTCCGTCAAGACGTTGTCTATGCATACGGTTGTCCATCACGGCTTTTCTGGGCCATTTGGAAGGTCAAACGAGCCCCGAAGTGAGCATACGCCTCATTTTGACGATTTTCGTGTGCTATTGCACACCATTTTTTGGGTGATCGGGATTCCGACGTAAAAAATGCCAAATTTGTTCGTGGACGTCCGTCAAGACGTTGTCTGTGCATACGGTTGGCCATCACGGCTTTTCTGGGCCATTTGGAAGGTCAAACGAGCCCCGAAGCGAGCATACGCCTCATTTTGACGATTCTCGTGTGCTATTGCACACCATTTTTTGGGTGATCGGGATTCCGACGTCAAAAATGCCAAATTTGTTCGTCGACGTCCGTCAAGACGTTGTCTATCCATACGGTTGGCCATCACGGCTTTTCTGGGCCATTTGGAAGGTCAAACGAGCCCCGAAGCGAGCATACGCCTCATTTTGATGATTTTCGTGTGCTATTTGCACACCATTTTTTGGGTGATCGGGATTCCGACGTCAAAAATGCCAAATTTGTTCGTGGACGTCCGTCAAGACGTTGTCTATGCATACGGTTGGCCATCACGGCTTTTATGGGCCATTTGGAAGGTCAAACGAGCCCCGAAGCGAGCATACGCCTCATTTTGACGATTCTCGTGTGCTATTGCACACCATTTTTTGGGTGATCGAGATTCCGACGTCAAAAATGACAAATTTGTTCGTGGACGTCCGTCAAGACGTTGTCTATCCATACGGTTGGCCATCACGGCTTTTCTTGGCCATTTAGAAGGTCAAACGAGCCCCGAAGCGAGCATACGCCTCATTTTGACGATTTTCGTGTGCTATTGCACACCATTTTTTGGGTGATCGGGATTCCGACGTCAAAATGCCAAATTTGTTCGTGGACGTCCGTCAAGACGTTGTCTATCCATACGGTTGGCCATCACGGCTTTTCTGGGCCATTTGGAAGGTCAAACGAGCCCCAAAGCGAGCATACGCCTCATTTTGACGATTTTCTAGTGCTATTGCACACCATTTTTTGGGTGATCGGGATTCCGACGTCAAAAATGCCAAATTTGTTCGTGGACGTCCGTCAAGACGTTGTCTATCCATACGGTTGGCCATCACGGCTTTTCTGGGCCATTTGGAAGGTCAAACGAGCCCCGAAGCGAGCATACACCTCATTTTGACGATTTTCGTGTGCTATTGCACACCATTTTTTGGGTGATCGGGATTCCAACGTCAAAAATGCCAAATTTGTTCGTGGACGTCCGTCAAGATGTTTTCTATCCATACGGTTGTCCATCATGGCTTTTCTGGGCCATTTGGAAGGTAAAACGAGCCCCGAAGCGAGCATACGCCTCATTTTGACGATTTTCGTGTGCTATTGCACACCATTTTTTGGGTGATCGGGATTCCGACGTCAAAAATGCCAAATTTGTTCGTGGACGTCCGTCAAGACGTTGTCTATCCATACGGTTGGCCATCACGGCTTTTCTGGGCCATTTGGAAGGTCAAACGAGCCCCGAAGCGAGCATACGCCTCATTTTGACGATTTTCGTGTGCTATTGCACACCATTTTTTTGGTGATCGGGATTCCGACGTCAAAAATGCCAAATTTGTTCGTGGATGTCCGTCAAGACGTTGTCTATGCATACGGTTGGCCATCACGGCTTTTCTGGGCCATTTGGAAGGTCAAACGAGCCCCGAAGCGAGCATACGCCTCATTTTGACGATTTTCGTGTGCTATTGCACACCATTTTTTGGGTGATCGGGATTCCGACGTCAAAAATACCAAATTTGTTCGTGGCCGTCCGTCAAGATGTTGTCTATCCATACGGTTGGCCATCACGGCTTTTCTGGGCCATTTGGAAGGTCAAACGAGCCCCGAAGCGAGCATACGCCTCATTTTGACGATTTTCGTGTGCTATTGCACACCATTTTTTGGGTGATGGGGATTCCAACGTCAAAAATGCCAAATTTGTTCGTGGACGTCCGTCAAGACGTTGTCTATGCATACGGTTGGCCATCACGGCTTTTCTGGGCCATTTGGAAGGTCAAACGAGCCCCGAAGCGAGCATACGCCTCATTTTGACGATTTTCGTGTGCTATTGCACACCATTTTTTGGGTGATCGGGATTCCGACGTCAAAAATGCCAAATTTGTTCATGAACGTCCGTCAAGACGTTGTCTATGCATACGGTTGGCCATCACGGCTTTTCTGGGCCATTTGAAAGGTCAAACGAGCCCCGAAGCGAGCATACGCCTCATTTTGACGATTTTCGTGTGCTATTGCACACCATTTTTTGGGTGATCGGGATTCCGACGTCAAAAAAGCCAAATTTGTTCGTGGACGTCCGTCAAGACGTTGTCTATGCATACGGTTGGCCATCACGGCTTTTCTGGGCCATTTGGAAGGTCAAACGAGCCCCGAAGCGAGCATACGCCTCATTTTGACGATTTTCGTGTGCTATTGCACACCATTTTTTGGGTGATCGGGATTCCGACGTCAAAAATGCCAAATTTATTCGTGGACGTCCGTCAAGACGTTGTCTATCCATACGGTTGGCCATCACGGCTTTTCTGGGCCATTTGGAAGGTCAAACGAGCCCCGAAGCGAGCATACGCCTCATTTTGACGATTTTCGTGTGCTATTGCACACCATTTTTTGGGTGATCGGGATTCCGACGTCAAAAATGCCAAATTTGTTCGTGGACGTCCGTCAAGACGTTGTCTATCCATACGGTTGGCCATCACGGCTTTTCTGGGCCATTTGAAAGGTCAAACGAGCCCCGAAGCGAGCATACGCCTCATTTTGACGATTTTCGTGTGCTATTGCACACCATTTTTTGGGTGATCGGGATTCCGACGTCAAAAAAGCCAAAATTGTTCGTGGACGTCCGTCAAGACGTTGTCAATGCATACGTTTGGCCATCACGGCTTTTCTGGGCCATTTGGAAGGTCAAACGAGCCCCGAAGCGAGCATACGCCTCATTTTGACGATTTTCGTGTGCTATTGCACACTATTTTTTGGGTGATCGGGATTCCGACGTCAAAAATGCCAAATTTGTTCGTGGACGTCCGCCAAGACGTTTTCTATCCATACGGTTGGCCATCACGGCTTTTCTGGGCCATTTGGAAGGTTAAACGAGCCCCGAAGCGAGCATACGCCTCATTTTGACGATTTTCGTGTGCTATTGCACACCATTTTTTGGGTGATCGGGATTCCGACGTCAAAAATTCCAAATTTGTTCGTGTACGTTCGTCAAGACGTTGTCTATGCATACGGTTGGCCATCACAGCTTTTCTGGGCCATTTGGAAGGTCAAACGAGCCCCGAAGCGAGCATACGCCTCATTTTGACGATTTTCGTGTGCTATTGCACACCATTTTTTGGGTGATCGGGATTTCGACGTCAAAAATGCCAAATTTGTTCGTGGACGTCCGTCAAGACGTTGTCTATCCATACGGTTGGCCATCACGGCTTTTCTGGGCCATTTGGAAGGTCAAACGAGCCCCGAAGCGAGCATACGCCTCATTTTGACGATTTTCGTGTGCTATTGCACACCATTTTTTGGGTGATCGGGATTCCGACGTCAAAAATGCCAAATTTGTTCGTGGACGTCCGTCAAGACGTTGTCTATCCATACGGTTGGCCATCACGGCTTTTCTGGGCCATTTGGAAGGTCAAACGAGCCCCGAAGTGAGCATACGCCTCATTTTGACGATTTTCGTGTGCTATTGCACACCATTTTTTGGGTGATCGGGATTCCGACATCAAAAATGCCAAATTTGTTCGTGGACGTCCGTCAAGACGTTGTCTATCCATACGGTTGGCCATCACGGCTTTTCTGGGCCATTTGGAAGGTCAAATGAGCCCCGAAGCGAGCATACGCCTCATTTTGACGATTTTCGTGTGCTATTGCACACCATTTTTTGGGTGATCGGGATTCCGACGTCAAAAATGCCAAATTTGTTCGTGGACGTCCGTCAAGACGTTGTCTATGCATACGGTTGGCCATCACGGCTTTTCTGGGCCATTTGGAAGGTCCAACGAGCCCCGAAGCGAGCATACGCCTCATTTTGACGATTTTCGTGTGCTATTGCACACCATTTTTTGGGTGATCGGGATTTCGACGTCAAAAATGCCAAATTTGTTCGTGGACGTCCGTCAAGACATTGTCTATCCATAAGGTTGGCCATCACGGCTTTTCTGGGCCATTTGGAAGGTCAAACGAGCCCCGAAGCGAGCATACGCCTCATTTTGACGATTTTCGTGTGCTATTGCACACCATTTTTTGGGTGATCGGGATTCCGACGTCAAAAAAGCCAAAATTGTTCGTGGACGTCCGTCAAGACGTTGTCAATGCATACGTTTGGCCATCACGGCTTTTCTGGGCCATTTGGAAGGTCAAACGAGCCCCGAAGCGAACATACGCCTCATTTTGACGATTTTCGTGTGCTATTGCACACCTTTTTTTGGGTGATCGGGATTCCGACGTCAAAAATGCCAAATTTGTTCGTGGACGTCCGTCAAGACGTTGTCTATCCATACGGTTGGCCATCACGGCTTTTCTGGGCCATTTGGAAGGTCAAACGAGCCCCGAAGCGAGCATACGCCTCATTTTGACGATTTTCGTGTGCTATTGCACACTATTTTTTGGGTGATCGGGATTCCGACGTCAAAAATGCCAAATTTGTTCGTGGACGTCCGCCAAGACGTTTTCTATCCATACGGTTGGCCATCACGGCTTTTCTGGGCCATTTGGAAGGTTAAACGAGCCCCGAAGCGAGCATACGCCTCATTTTGACGATTTTCGTGTGCTATTGCACACCATTTTTTGGGTGATCGGGATTCCGACGTCAAAAATTCCAAATTTGTTCGTGTACGTTCGTCAAGACGTTGTCTATGCATACGGTTGGCCATCACGGCTTTTCTGCGCCATTTGGAAGGTCAAACGAGCCCCGAAGCGAGCATACGCCTCATTTTGACGATTTTCGTGTGCTATTGCACACCATTTTTTGGGTGATCAGGATTCCGACGTCAAAAATGCCAAATTTGTTCGTGGACGTCCGTCAAGACGTTGTCTATCCATACGGTTGGCCATCACGGCTTTTCTGGGCCATTTGGAAGGTCAAACGAGCCCCGAAGTGAGCATACGCCTCATTTTGACGATTTTCGTGTGCTATTGCACACCATTTTTTGGGTGATCGGGATTCCGACATCTAAAATGCCAAATTTGTTCGTGGACGTCCGTCAAGACGTTGTCTATCCATACGGTTGGCCATCACGGCTTTTCTGGGCCATTTGGAAGGTCAAATGAGCCCCGAAGCGAGCATACGCCTCATTTTGACGATTTTCGTGTGCTATTGCACACCATTTTTAGGGTGATCGGGATTCCGACGTCAAAAATGCCAAATTTGTTCGTGGACGTCCGTCAAGACGTTGTCTATGCATACGGTTGGCCATCACAGCTTTTCTGGGCTATTTGGAAGGTCCAACGAGCCCCGAAGCGAGCATACGCCTCATTTTGACGATTTTCGTGTGCTATTGCACACCATTTTTTGGGTTATCGGGATTCCGACGTCAAAAATGCCAAATTCTTTCGTGGACGTCCGTCAAGACGTTGTCTATCCATATGGTTGGCCATCACGGCTTTTCTGGGCCATTTGGAAGGTCAAACGAGCTCCGAAGCGAGCATACGCCTCATTTTGACGATTTTCGTGTGCTATTGCACACCATTTTTTGGGTGATCGGGATTCCGACGTCAAAAATACCAAATTTGTTCGTGGACGTCCGTCAAGACGTTGTCTATGCATACGGTTGGCCATCACGGCTTTTCTGGGCCATTTGGAAGGTCAAACGAGCCCCGAAGCGAGCATTCGCCTCATTTTGACGATTTTCGTGTGCTATTGCACACCATTTTTTGGATGATCGGGATTCCAACGTCAAAAATGCCAAATTTGTTCGTGGACGTCCGTCAAGACGTTGTCTATCCATACGTTTGGCCGTCACGGCTTTTCTGGGCCATTTGGAAGGTCAAACGAGCCCCGAAGCGAGCATACGCCTCATTTTGACGATTTTCGTGTGCTATTGCACACCATTTTTTGGGTGATCGGGATTCCGACATCTAAAATGCCAAATTTGTTCGTGGACGTCCGTCAAGACGTTGTCTATCCATACGGTTGGCCATCACGGCTTTTCTGGGCCATTTGGAAGGTCAAATGAGCCCCGAAGCGAGCATACGCCTCATTTTGACGATTTTCGTGTGCTATTGCACACCATTTTTTGGGTGATCGGGATTCCGACGTCAAAAATGCCAAATTTGTTCGTGGACGTCCGTCAAGACGTTGTCTATGCATACGGTTGGCCATCACAGCTTTTCTGGGCCATTTGGAAGGTCCAACGAGCCCCGAAGCGAGCATACGCCTCATTTTGACGATTTTCGTGTGCTATTGCACACCATTTTTTGGGTTATCGGGATTCCGACGTCAAAAATGCCAAATTCTTTCGTGGACGTCCGTCAAGACGTTGTCTATCCATACGGTTTGCCATCACGGCTTTTCTGGGCCATTTGGAAGGTCAAACGAGCCCCGAAGCGAGCATACGCCTCATTTTGACGATTTTCGTGTGCTATTGCACACCATTTTTTGGGTGATCGGGATTCCGACGTCAAAAATGCCAAATTTGTTCGTGGACGTCCGTCAAGACGTTGTCTATCCATACGGTTGGCCATCACGGCTTTTCTGGGCCATTTGGAAGGTCAAACGAGCCCCGAAGTTAGCATACGCCTCATTTTGACGATTTTCGTGTGCTATTGCACACCATTTTTTGGGTGATCGGGATTCCGACATCTAAAATGCCAAATTTGTTCGTGGACGTCCGTCAAGACGTTGTCTATCCATACGGTTGGCCATCACGGCTTTTCTGGGCCATTTGGAAGGTCAAATGAGCCCCGAAGCGAGCATACGCCTCATTTTGACGATTTTCGTGTGCTATTGCACACCATTTTTTGGGTGATCGGGATTCCGACGTCAAAAATGCCAAATTTGTTCGTGGACGTCCGTCAAGACGTTGTCTATGCATACGGTTGGCCATCACAGCTTTTCTGGGCCATTTGGAAGGTCCAACGAGCCCCGAAGCGAGCATACGCCTCATTTTGACGATTTTCGTGTGCTATTGCACACCATTTTTTGGGTTATCGGGATTCCGACGTCAAAAATGCCAAATTCTTTCGTGGACGTCCGTCAAGACGTTGTCTATCCATACGGTTGGCCATCACGGCTTTTCTGGGCCATTTGGAAGGTCAAACGAGCTCCGAAGCGAGCATACGCCTCATTTTGACGATTTTCGTGTGCTATTGCACACCATTTTTTGGGTGATCGGGATTCCGACGTCAAAAATGCCAAATTTGTTCGTGGACGTCCGTCAAGACGTTGTCTATGCATACGGTTGGCCATCACGGCTTTTCTGGGCCATTTGGAAGGTCAAACGAGCCCCGAAGCGAGCATTCGCCTCATTTTGACGATTTTCGTGTGCTATTGCACACCATTTTTTGGATGATCGGGATTCCAACGTCAAAAATGCCAAATTTGTTCGTGGACGTCCGTCAAGACGTTGTCTATCCATACGTTTGGCCGTCACGGCTTTTCTGGGCCATTTGGAAGGTCAAACGAGCCCCGAAGCGAGCATACGCCTCATTTTGACGATTTTCGTGTGCTATTGCACACCATTTTTTGGGTGATCGGGATTCCGACGTCAAAAATGCCAAATTTGTTCGTGGACGTCCGTCAAGACGTTGTCTATCCATACGGTTGGCCATCTTGGCTTTTCTGGGCAATTTGGAAGGTCAAACGAGCCCCGAAGCGAGCATACGCCTCATTTTGACGATTTTCGTGTGCTATTGCACACCATTTTTTGGGTGATCGGGATTCCGACGTCAAAAATGCCAAATTTGTTCGTGGACGTTCGTCAAGACGTTGTCTATGCATACGGTTGGCCATCACGGCTTTTCTGGGCCATTTAGAAGGTCAAACGAGCCCCGAAGCGAGCATACGCCTCATTTTGACAATTTTCGTGTGCTATTGCACACCATTTTTTGGGTGATCGGGATTCCGACGTCAAAAATCCCAAATTTGTTCGTGGACGTCCGTCAAGACGTTTTCTATCCATACGGTTGGCCATCACGGCTTTTCTGGGCCATTTGGAAGGTCAAACGAGCCCCGAAGCGAGCATACGCCTCATTTTGACGATTTTCGTGTGCTATTGCACACCTTTTTTTGGGTGATCGGGATTCCGACGTCAAAAATGCCAAATTTGTTCGTGGACGTCCGTCAAGACGTTGTCTATCCATACGGTTGGCCATCACGGCTTTTCTTGGCCATTTGGAAGGTCAAACGAGCCCCGAAGCGAGCATACGCCTCATTTTGACGATTTTTGTGTGCTATTGCACACTATTTTTTGGGTGATCGGGATTCCGACGTCAAAAATGCCAAATTTGTTCGTGGACGTCCGTCAAGACGTTGTCTATCCATACGGTTGGCCATCACGGCTTTTCTGGGCCATTTGGAAGGTCAAACGAGCCCCGAAGCGAGCATACGCCTCATTTTGACGATTTTCGTGTGCTATTGCACACTATTTTTTGGGTGATCGGGATTCCGACGTCAAAAATCCCAAATTTGTTCGTGTACGTCCGTCAAGACGTTGTCTATGCATACGGTTGGCCATCACGGCTTTTCTGGGCCATTTGGAAGGTCAAACGAGCCCCGAAGCGAGCATACGCCTCATTTTGACGATTTTCGTGTGCTATTGCACACCATTTTTTGGGTGATCGGGATTCCGACGTCAAAAATGCCAAATTTGTTCGTGGACGTCCGTCAAGACGTTGTCTATGCATACGGTTGGCCATCACGGCTTTTCTGGGCCATTTGGAAGGTCAAACGAGCCCCGAAGCGAGCATTCGCCTCATTTTGACGATTTTCGTGTGCTATTGCACACCATTTTTTCGATGATCGGGATTCCAACGTCAAAAATGCCAAATTTGTTCGTGGACGTCCGTCAAGCCGTTGTATATCCATACGTTTGGCCGTCACGGCTTTTCTGGGCCATTTGGAAGGTCAAACGAGCCCCGAAGCGAGCATACGCCTCATTTTGACGATTTTCGTGTGCTATTGCACACCATTTTTTGGGTGATCGGGATTCCGACGTCAAAAATGCCAAATTTGTTCGTGGACGTCCATCAAGACGTTGTCTATCCATACGGTTGGCCATCACGGCTTTTCTGGGCAATTTGGAAGGTCAAACGAGCCCCGAAGCGAGCATACGCCTCATTTTGACGATTTTCGTGTGCTATTGCACACCATTTTTTGGGTGATCGGGATTCCGACGTCAAAAATGCCAAATTTGTTCGTGGACGTTCGTCAAGACGTTGTCTATGCATACGGTTGGCCATCACGGCTTTTCTGGGCCATTTGGAAGGTCAAACGAGCCCCGAAGCGAGCATACGCCTCATTTTGACGATTTTCGTGTGCTATTGCACACCATTTTTTGGGTGATCGGGATTCCGACGTCAAAAATGCCAAATTTGTTCGTGGACGTCCGTCAAGACGTTGTCTATGCATACGGTTGGCCATCACGGCTTTTCTGGGCCATTTGGAAGGTCAAACGAGCCCCGAAGCGAGCATACGCCTCATTTTGACGATTTTCGTGTGCTATTGCACACCATTTTTTGGGTGATCGGGATTCCGATGTCAAAAATGCCAAATTTGTTCATGGACGTCCGTCAAGACGTTGTCTATGCATACGGTTGGCCATCACGGCTTTTCTGGGCCATTTGGAAGGTCAAACGAGCCCCGAAGCGAGCATACGCCTCATTTTGACGATTTTTGGGTGCTATTGCACACCATTTTTTGGGTGATCGGGATTCCAACGTCAAAAATGCCAAATTTGTTCGTGGACGTCCGTCAAGACATTGTCTATGCATACGGTTGGCCATCACGGCTTTTCTGGGCCATTTGGAAGGTCAAACGAGCCCCGAAGCGAGCATACGCCTCATTTTGATGATTTTCGTGTGCTATTGCACACCATTTTTTGGGTGATCGGGATTCCGACGTCAAAAATGCCAAATTTGTTCGTGGACGTCCGTCAAGATGTTGTCTATCCATACGGTTGGCCATCACGGATTTTCTGGGCCATTTGGAAGGTCAAACGAGCCCCGAAGCGAGCATACGCCTCATTTTGACGATTTTCGTGTGCTATTGCACACCATTTTTTGGGTGATCGGGATTCCGACGTCAAAAATGCCAAATTTGTTCGTGGACGTCCGTCAAGACGTTGTCTATCCATACGGTTGGCCATCACGGCTTTTCTGGGCCATTTGGAAGGTCAAACGAGCCCCGAAGCGAGCATACGCCTCATTTTGACGATTTTCGTGTGCTATTGCACACCATTTTTTGGGTGATCGGGATTCCGACGTCAAAAATGCCAAATTTGTTCGTGGACGTCCGTCAAGACGTTGTCTATGCATACGGTTGGCCATCACGGCTTTTCTGGGCCATTTGGAAGGTCAAACGAGCCCCGAAGCGAGCATACGCCTCATTTTGACGATTTTCGTGTGCTATTGCACACCATTTTTTGGGTGATCGGGATTCCGACGTCAAAAATGCCAAATTTGTTCGTGGACGTCCGTCAAGACGTTGTCTATGCATACGGTTGGCCATCACGGCTTTTCTGGGCCATTTGGAAGGTCAAACGAGCCCCGAAGCGAGCATACGCCTCATTTTGACGATTTTCGTGTGCTAGCACACCATTTTTTGGGTGATCGGGATTCCGACGTCAAAAAATGCCAAATTTGTTCGTGGACGTCCGTCAAGACGTTGTCTATGCATACGGTTGGCCATCACGGCTTTTATGGGCCATTTAGAAGGTCAAACGAGCCCCGAAGCGAGCATACGCCTCATTTTGACGATTTTCGTGTGCTATTGCACACCATTTTTTGGGTGATCGGGATTCCGACGTCAAAAATGCCAAATTTGTTCGTGGACGTCCGTCAAGACGTTTTCTATCCATACGGTTGGCCATCACGGCTTTTCTGGGCCATTTGGAAGGTCAAACGAGCCCCGAAGCGAGCATACGCCTCATTTTGACGATTTTCGTGTGCTATTGCACACCATTTTTTGGGTGATCGGGATTCCGACGTCAAAAATGCCAAATTTGTTCGTGGACGTCCGTCAAGACGTTGTCTATGCATACGGTTGGCCATCACGGCTTTTCTGGGCCATTTGGAAGGTTAAACGAGCCCCGAAGCGAGCATACGCCTCATTTTGACGATTTTCGTGTGCTATTGCACACCATTTTTTGGGTGATCGGGATTCCGACGTCAAAAATGCAAAATTTGTTCGTGGACATCCGTCAAGACGTTGTCTATGCATACGGTTGGCCATCACGGCTTTTCTGGGCCATTTGGAAGGTCAAACGAGCCCCGAAGCGAGCATACGCCTCATTGTGATGATTTTCGTGTGCTATTACACACCATTTTTTGGGTGATCGGGATTCCGACGTCAAAAATGCAAAATTTGTTCGTGGACGTCCGTCAAGACGTTGTCTATCCATACGATTGGCCATCACGGCTTTTCTGGGCCGTTTGGAATGTCAAACGAGCCCCGAAGCGAGCATACGCCTCATTTTGACGATTTTCGTGTGCTATTGCACACCATTTTTTGGGTGATCGGGATTCCGACGTCAAAAATGCCAAATTTGTTCGTGGACGTCCGTCAAGACGTTGTCTATGCATACGGTTGGCCATCACGGTTTTTCTGGGCCATTTGGAAGGTCAAACGAGCCCCGAAGCGAGCATACGCCTCATTTTGACGATTTTCGTGTGCTATTGCACACCATTTTTTGGGTGATCGGGATTCCGGCGTCAAAAATGCCAAATTTGTTTGTGGACGTCCGTCAAGACGTTGTCTATCCATACGGTTGGCCATCACGGCTTTTCTGGGCCATTTGGAAGGTCAAACGAGCCCCGAAGCGAGCATACGCCTCATTTTGACGATTTTCGTGTGCTATTGCACACCATTTTTTGGGTGATCAGGATTCCGACGTCAAAAATGCCAAATTTGTTCGTGGATGTCCGTCAAGACGTTGTCTATGCATACGGTTGGCCATCACGGCTTTTCTGGGCCATTTGGAAGGTCAAACGAGCCCCGAAGCGAGCATACGCCTCATTTTGACGATTTTCGTGTGCTATTGCACACCATTTTTTGGGTGATCGGGATTCCGACGTCAAAAATGCCAAATTTGTTCGTGGACGTCCGTCAAGATGTTGTCTATCCATACGGTTGGCCATCACGGCTTTTCTGGGCCATTTGGAAGGTCAAACGAGCCCCGAAGCGAGCATACGCCTCATTTTGACGATTTTCGTGTGCTATTGCACACCATTTTTTGGGTGATCGGGATTCCAACGTCAAAAATGCCAAATTTGTTCGTGGACGTCCGTCAAGACGTTGTCTATGCATACGGTTGGCCATCACGGCTTTTCTGGGCCATTTGGAAGGTCAAACGAGCCCCGAAGCGAGCATACGCCTCATTTTGACGATTTTCGTGTGCTATTGCACACCATTTTTTGGGTGATCGGGATTCCGACGTCAAAAATGCCAAATTTGTTCATGAACGTCCGTCAAGACGTTGTCTATCCATACGGTTGGCTATCACGGCTTTTCTGGGCCATTTGGAAGGTCAAACGAGCCCCGAAGCGAGCATACGCCTCATTTTGACGATTTTCGTGTGCTATTGCACACCATTTTTTGGGTGATCGGGATTCTGACGTCAAAAATGCCAAATTTGTTCGTGGACGTCCGTCAAGACGTTGTCTATGCATACGGTTGGCCATCACGGCTTTTCTGGGCCATTTGGAAGGTCAAACGAGCCCCGAAGCGAGCATACGCCTCATTTTGACGATTTTCGTGTGCTATTGCACACCATTTTTTGGGTGATCGAGATTTCGACGTCAAAAATGCCAAATTTGTTCGTGGACGTCCGTCAAGACGTTGTCTATCCATACGGTTGGCCATCACGGCTTTTCTGGGCCATTTGGAAGGTCAAACGAGCCCCGAAGCGAGCATACGCCTCATTTTGACGATTTTCGTGTGCTATTGCACACCATTTTTTGGGTGATCGGGATTCCGACGTCAAAAATGCCAAATTTGTTCGTGGACGTCCGTCAAGACGTTGTCTATCCATACGGTTGGCCATCACGGCTTTTCTGGGCCATTTGGAAGGTCAAATGAGCCCCGAAGCGAGCATACGCCTCATTTTGACGATTTCGTGTGCTATTGCACACCATTTTTTGGGTGATCGGGATTCCGACGTCAAAAATGCCAAATTTGTTCGTGGACGTCCGTCAAGACGTTGTCTATGCATACGGTTGGCCATCACGGCTTTTCTGGGCCATTTGGAAGGTCCAACAAGCCCCGAAGCGAGCATACGCCTCATTTTGACGATTTTCGTGTGCTATTGCACACCATTTTTTGGGTGATCGGGATTCCGACGTCAAAAATGCCAAATTCTTTCGTGGACGTCCGTCAAGACGTTGTCTATCCATACGGTTGGCCATCATGGCTTTTCTGGGCCATTTGGAAGGTCAAACGAGCCCCGAAGCGAGCATACGCCTCATTTTGACGATTTTCGTGTGCTATTTATTGCACACCATTTTTTGGGTGATCGGGATTCCGACGTCAAAAATGCCAAATTTGTTCGTGGACGTCCGTCAAGACGTTGTCTATCCATACGGTTGGCCATCACGGCTTTTCTGGGCCATTTGGAAAGTCAAACGAGCCCCGAAGCGAGCATACGCCTCATTTTGACGATTTTCGTGTGCTATTGCACACCATTTTTTGGGTGATCGGGATTCCAACGTCAAAAATGCCAAATTTGTTCGTGGACGTCCGTCAAGACGTTGTCTATGCATACGGTTGGACATCACGGCTTTTCTGGGCCATTTGGAAGGTCAAACGAGCCCCGGAGCGAGCATACGCCTCATTTTGACGATTTTCGTGTGCTATTGCACACCATTTTTTGGGTGATCGGGATTTCGACGTCAAAAATGCCAAATTTGTTCGTGGACGTCCGTCAAGACGTTGTCTATCCATAAGGTTGGCCATCACGGCTTTTCTGGGCCATTTGGAAGGTCAAACGAGCCCCGAAGCGAGCATACGCCTCATTTTGACGATTTTCGTGTGCTATTGCACACCATTTTTTGGGTGATCGGGATTCCGACGTCAAAAATGCCAAATTTGTTCGTGGACGTCCGTCAAGACGTTGTCTATCCATACGGTTGGCCATCACGGCTTTTCTGGGCCATTTGGAAGGTCAAACGAGCCCCGAAGTGAGCATACGCCTCATTTTGACGATTTTCGTGTGCTATTGCACACCATTTTTTGGGTGATCGGGATTCCGACGTCAAAAATGCAAAATTTGTTCGTGGACGTCCGTCAAGACGTTGTCTATCCATACGATTGGCCATCACGGCTTTTCTGGGCCGTTTGGAATGTCAAACGAGCCCCGAAGCGAGCATACGCCTCATTTTGACGATTTTCGTGTGCTATTGCACACCATTTTTTGGGTGATCGGGATTCCGACGTCAAAAATGCCAAATTTGTTCGTGGACGTCCGTCAAGACGTTGTCTATGCATACGGTTGGCCATCACGGTTTTTCTGGGCCATTTGGAAGGTCAAACGAGCCCCGAAGCGAGCATACGCCTCATTTTGACGATTTTCGTGTGCTATTGCACACCATTTTTTGGGTGATCGGGATTCCGGCGTCAAAAATGCCAAATTTGTTTGTGGACGTCCGTCAAGACGTTGTCTATCCATACGGTTGGCCATCACGGCTTTTCTGGGCCATTTGGAAGGTCAAACGAGCCCCGAAGCGAGCATACGCCTCATTTTGACGATTTTCGTGTGCTATTGCACACCATTTTTTGGGTGATCAGGATTCCGACGTCAAAAATGCCAAATTTGTTCGTGGATGTCCGTCAAGACGTTGTCTATGCATACGGTTGGCCATCACGGCTTTTCTGGGCCATTTGGAAGGTCAAACGAGCCCCGAAGCGAGCATACGCCTCATTTTGACGATTTTCGTGTGCTATTGCACACCATTTTTTGGGTGATCGGGATTCCGACGTCAAAAATGCCAAATTTGTTCGTGGACGTCCGTCAAGATGTTGTCTATCCATACGGTTGGCCATCACGGCTTTTCTGGGCCATTTGGAAGGTCAAACGAGCCCCGAAGCGAGCATACGCCTCATTTTGACGATTTTCGTGTGCTATTGCACACCATTTTTTGGGTGATCGGGATTCCAACGTCAAAAATGCCAAATTTGTTCGTGGACGTCCGTCAAGACGTTGTCTATGCATACGGTTGGCCATCACGGCTTTTCTGGGCCATTTGGAAGGTCAAACGAGCCCCGAAGCGAGCATACGCCTCATTTTGACGATTTTCGTGTGCTATTGCACACCATTTTTTGGGTGATCGGGATTCCGACGTCAAAAATGCCAAATTTGTTCATGAACGTCCGTCAAGACGTTGTCTATCCATACGGTTGGCTATCACGGCTTTTCTGGGCCATTTGGAAGGTCAAACGAGCCCCGAAGCGAGCATACGCCTCATTTTGACGATTTTCGTGTGCTATTGCACACCATTTTTTGGGTGATCGGGATTCTGACGTCAAAAATGCCAAATTTGTTCGTGGACGTCCGTCAAGACGTTGTCTATGCATACGGTTGGCCATCACGGCTTTTCTGGGCCATTTGGAAGGTCAAACGAGCCCCGAAGCGAGCATACGCCTCATTTTGACGATTTTCGTGTGCTATTGCACACCATTTTTTGGGTGATCGAGATTTCGACGTCAAAAATGCCAAATTTGTTCGTGGACGTCCGTCAAGACGTTGTCTATCCATACGGTTGGCCATCACGGCTTTTCTGGGCCATTTGGAAGGTCAAACGAGCCCCGAAGCGAGCATACGCCTCATTTTGACGATTTTCGTGTGCTATTGCACACCATTTTTTGGGTGATCGGGATTCCGACGTCAAAAATGCCAAATTTGTTCGTGGACGTCCGTCAAGACGTTGTCTATCCATACGGTTGGCCATCACGGCTTTTCTGGGCCATTTGGAAGGTCAAATGAGCCCCGAAGCGAGCATACGCCTCATTTTGACGATTTCGTGTGCTATTGCACACCATTTTTTGGGTGATCGGGATTCCGACGTCAAAAATGCCAAATTTGTTCGTGGACGTCCGTCAAGACGTTGTCTATGCATACGGTTGGCCATCACGGCTTTTCTGGGCCATTTGGAAGGTCCAACAAGCCCCGAAGCGAGCATACGCCTCATTTTGACGATTTTCGTGTGCTATTGCACACCATTTTTTGGGTGATCGGGATTCCGACGTCAAAAATGCCAAATTCTTTCGTGGACGTCCGTCAAGACGTTGTCTATCCATACGGTTGGCCATCATGGCTTTTCTGGGCCATTTGGAAGGTCAAACGAGCCCCGAAGCGAGCATACGCCTCATTTTGACGATTTTCGTGTGCTATTTATTGCACACCATTTTTTGGGTGATCGGGATTCCGACGTCAAAAATGCCAAATTTGTTCGTGGACGTCCGTCAAGACGTTGTCTATCCATACGGTTGGCCATCACGGCTTTTCTGGGCCATTTGGAAAGTCAAACGAGCCCCGAAGCGAGCATACGCCTCATTTTGACGATTTTCGTGTGCTATTGCACACCATTTTTTGGGTGATCGGGATTCCAACGTCAAAAATGCCAAATTTGTTCGTGGACGTCCGTCAAGACGTTGTCTATGCATACGGTTGGACATCACGGCTTTTCTGGGCCATTTGGAAGGTCAAACGAGCCCCGGAGCGAGCATACGCCTCATTTTGACGATTTTCGTGTGCTATTGCACACCATTTTTTGGGTGATCGGGATTTCGACGTCAAAAATGCCAAATTTGTTCGTGGACGTCCGTCAAGACGTTGTCTATCCATAAGGTTGGCCATCACGGCTTTTCTGGGCCATTTGGAAGGTCAAACGAGCCCCGAAGCGAGCATACGCCTCATTTTGACGATTTTCGTGTGCTATTGCACACCATTTTTTGGGTGATCGGGATTCCGACGTCAAAAATGCCAAATTTGTTCGTGGACGTCCGTCAAGACGTTGTCTATCCATACGGTTGGCCATCACGGCTTTTCTGGGCCATTTGGAAGGTCAAACGAGCCCCGAAGTGAGCATACGCCTCATTTTGACGATTTTCGTGTGCTATTGCACACCATTTTTTGGGTGATCGGGATTCCGACGTCAAAAATGCCAAATTTGTTCGTGGACGTCCGTCAAGACGTTGTCTATCCATACGGTTGGCCATCACGGCTTTTCTGGGCCATTTGGAAGGTCAAATGAGCCCCGAAGCGAGCATACGCCTCATTTTGACGATTTTCGTGTGCTATTGCACACCATTTTTTGGGTGATCGGGATTCTGACGTCAAAAATGCCAAATTTGTTCGTGGACGTCCGTCAAGACATTGTCTATGCATACGGTTGGCCATCACGGCTTTTCTGGGCCATTTGGAAGGTCCAACGAGCCCCGAAGCGAGCATACGCCTCATTTTGACGATTTTCGTGTGCTATTGCACACCATTTTTTGGGTGATCGGGATTCCGACGTCAAAAATGCCAAATTCTTTCGTGGACGTCCGTCAAGACGTTGTCTATCCATACGGTTAGCCATCATGGCTTTTCTGGGCCATTTGGAAGGTCAAACGAGCCCCGAAGCGAGCATACGCCTCATTTTGACGATTTTCGTGTGCTATTTATTGCACACCATTTTTTGGGTGATCGGGATTCCGACGTCAAAAATGCCAAATTTGTTCGTGGACGTCCGTCAAGACGTTGTCTATCCATACGGTTGGCCATCACGGCTTTTCTGGGCCATTTGGAAAGTCAAACGAGCCCCGAAGCGAGCATACGCCTCATTTTGACGATTTTCGTGTGCTATTGCACACCATTTTTTGGGTGATCGGGATTCCAACGTCAAAAATGCCAAATTTGTTCGTGGACGTCCGTCAAGACGTTGTCTATGCATACGGTTGGCCATCACGGCTTTTCTGGGCCATTTGGAAGGTCAAACGAGCCCCGGAGCGAGCATACGCCTCATTTTGACGATTTTCGTGTGCTATTGCACACCATTTTTTGGGTGATCGAGATTCCGACGTCAAAAATGCCAAATTTGTTCGTGGACGTCCGTCAAGACGTTGTCTATGCATACGGTTGGCCATCACGGCTTTTTTGGGCCATTTGGAAGGTCAAACGAGCCCCGAAGCGAGCATACGCCTCATTTTGACGATTTTCATGTGCTATTGCACACCATTTTTTGGGTGATCGGGATTCCGACGTCAAAAATGCCAAATTTGTTCGTGGACGTCCGTCAAGACGTTGTCTATCCATACGGTTGGCCATCACGGCTTTTCTGGGCCATTTGGAAGGTCAAACGAGCCCCGAAGCGAGCATACGCCTCATTTTGACGATTTTCGTGTGCTATTGCACACTATTTTTTGGGTGATCGGGATTCCGACGTCAAAAATGCCAAATTTGTTCGTGGACGTCCGTCAAGACGTTGTCTATCCATACGGTTGGCCATCACGGCTTTCCTGGGCCATTTGGAAGGTCAAACGAGCCCCGAAGCGAGCATACGCCTCATTTTGACGATTTTCGTGTGCTATTGCACACCATTTTTTGGGTGATCGGGATTCCGACGTCAAAAATCCCAAATTTATTCGTGTACGTCCGTCAAGACGTTGTCTATGCATACGGTTGGCCATCACGGCTTTTCTGGGCCATTTGGAAGGTCAAACGAGCCCCGAAGCGAGCATACGCCTCATTTTGACGATTTTCGTGTGCTATTGCACACCATTTTTTGGGTGATCGGGATTCCGACGTCAAAAATGCCAAATTTGTTCGTGGACGTCCGTCAAGACGTTGTCTATGCATACGGTTTGCCATCACGGCTTTTCTGGGCCATTTGGAAGGTCAAACGAGCCCCGAAGCGAGCATTCGCCTCATTTTGACGATTTTCGTGTGCTATTGCACACCATTTTTTGGGTGATCGGGATTCCAACGTCAAAAATGCCAAATTTGTTCGTGGACGTCCGTCAAGACGTTGTCTATCCATACGTTTGGCCGTCACGGCTTTTCTGGGCCATTTGGAAGGTCAAACGAGCCCCGAAGCGAGCATACGCCTCATTTTGACGATTTTCGTGTGCTATTGCACACCATTTTTTGGGTGATTGGGATTCCGACATCAAAAATGCCAAATTTGTTCGTGGACGTCCGTCAAGACGTTGTCTATCCATACGGTTTGCCATCACGGCTTTTCTGGGCAATTTGGAAGGTCAAACGAGCCCCGAAGCGAGCATACGCCTCATTTTGACGATTTTCGTGTGCTATTGCACACCATTTTTTGGGTGATCGGGATTCCGACGTCAAAAATGCCAAATTTGTTCGTGGACGTTCGTCAAGACGTTGTCTATGCATACGGTTGGCCATCACGGCTTTTCTGGGCCATTTGGAAGGTCAAACGAGCCCCGAAGCGAGCATACGCCTCATTTTGACGATTTTCGTGTGCTATTGCACACCATTTTTTGGGTGATCGGGATTCCGACGTCAAAAATCCCAAATTTGTTCGTGGACGTCCGTCAAGACGTTTTCTATCCATACGGTTGGCCATCACGGCTTTTCAAGGCCATTTGGAAGGTCAAACGAGCCCCGAAGCGAGCATACGCCTCATTTTGACGATTTTCGTGTGCTATTGCACACCATTTTTTGGGTGATCGGGATTCCGACGTCAAAAATGCCAAATTTGTTCGTGGACGTCCGTCAAGACGTTGTCTATGCATACGGTTGGCCATCACGGCTTTTATAGGCCATTTGGAAGGTCAAACGAGCCCCGAAGCGAGCATACGCCTCATTTTGACGATTTTCGTGTGCTATTGCACACCATTTTTTGGGTGATCGGGATTCCGACGTCAAAAATGCCAAATTTGTTCGTGGACGTCCGTCAAGACGTTGTCTATGCATACGGTTGGCCATCACGGCTTTTCTGGGCCATTTGGAAGGTCAAACGAGCCCCGAAGCGAGCATACGCCTCATTTTGACGATTTTCGTGTGCTATTGCACACCATTTTTTGGGTGATCGGGATTCCAACGTCAAAAACGCATAATTTGTTCGTGGACGTCCGTCAAGACGTTGTCTATGCATACGGTTGGCCATCACGGCTTTTCTGGGCCATTTGGAAGGTCAAACGAGCCCCGAAGCGAGCATACGCCTCATTTTGACGATTTTCGTGTGCTATTGCACACCATTTTTTGGGTGATCGGGATTCCGACGTCAAAAATGCCAAATTTGTTCGTGGACGTCCGTCAAGACGTTGTCTATGCATACGGTTGGCCATCACGGCTTTTCTGGGCCATTTAGAAGGTCAAACGAGCCCCGAAGCGAGCATACGCCTCATTTTGACGATTTTCGTGTGCTATTGCACACCATTTTTTGGGTGATCGGGATTCCGACGTCAAAAATGCCAAATTTGTTCGTGGACGTCCGTCAAGCTGTTTTCTATCCATACGGTTGGCCATCACGGCTTTTCTGGGCCATTTGGAAGGTCAAACGAGCCCCGAAGCGAGCATACGCCTCATTTTGACGATTTTCGTGTGCTATTGCACACCATTTTTTGGGTGATCGGGATTCCGACGTCAAAAATGCCAAATTTGTTCGTGGACGTCCGTCAAGACGTTGTCTATGCATACGGTTGGCCATCACGGCTTTTTTGGGCCATTTGGAAGGTCAAACGAGCCCCGAAGCGAGCATACGCCTCATTTTGACGATTTTCATGTGCTATTGCACACCATTTTTTGGGTGATCGGGATTCCGACGTCAAAAATGCCAAATTTGTTCGTGGACGTCCGTCAAGACGTTGTCTATCCATACGGTTGGCCATCACGGCTTTTCTGGGCCATTTAGAAGGTCAAACGAGCCCCGAAGCGAGCATACGCCTCATTTTGACGATTTTCGTGTGCTATTGCACACCATTTTTTGGGTGATCGGGATTCCGACGTCAAAAATACCAAATTTGTTCGTGGAAGTCCGTCAAGACGTTGTCTATGCATACGGTTGGCCATCACGGCTTTTCTGGGCCATTTGGAAGGTCAAACGAGCCCCGAAGCGAGCATACGCCTCATTTTGACGATTTTCGTGTGCTATTGCACACCATTTTTTGGGTGATCGGTATTCCGACGTCAAAAATGCCAAATTTGTTCGTGGACGTCCGTCAAGACGTTGTCTATGCATACGGTTTGCCATCACGGCTTTTCTGGGCCATTTGGAAGGTCAAACGAGCCCCGAAGCGAGCATACGCCTCATTTTGACGATTTTCGTGTGCTATTGCACACCATTTTTTGGGTGATCGGGATTCCGACGTCAAAAATACCAAATTTGTTCGTGGACGTCCGTCAAGACGTTTTCTATCCATACGGTCGGCCATCACGGCTTTTCTGGGCCATTTGGAAGGTCAAACGAGCCCCGAAGCGAGCATACGCCTCATTTTGACGATTTTCGTGTGCTATTGCACACCATTTTTTGGGTGATCGGGATTCCGACATCAAAAATGCCAAATTTGTTCGTGGACGTCCGTCAAGACGTTGTCTATGCATACGGTTGGCCATCACGGCTTTTCTGGGCCATTTGGAAGGTCAAACGAGCCCCGAAGCGAGCATACGCCTCATTTTGACGATTTTCGTGTGCTATTGCACACCTTTTTTGGGTGATCGGGATTCCGACGTCAAAAATGCCAAATTTGTTCATGGACGTCCGTCAAGACGTTGTCTATGCATACGGTTGGCCATCACGGCTTTTCTGGGCCATTTGGAAGGTCAAACGAGCCCTGAAGCGAGCATACGCCTCATTTTGACGATTTTCGTGTGCTATTGCACACCATTTTTTGGGTGATCGGGATTCCGACGTCAAAAATGCCAAATTTGTTCGTGGACGTCCGTCAAGACGTTGTCTATCCATACGGATGGCCATCACGGCTTTTCTGGGCCATTTGGAAGGTCAAACGAGCCCCGAAGCGAGCATACGCCTCATTTTGACAATTTTCGTGTGCTATTGCACACCATTTTTTGGGTGATCGGGATTCCGACGTCAAAAATTCCAAATTTGTTCGTGGACGTCCGTAAAGACGTTGTCTATCCATACGGTTGGCCATCACGGCTTTTCTGGGCCATTTGGAAGGTCAAACGAGCCCCGAAGCGAGCATACGCCTCATTTTGACGATTTTCGTGTGCTATTGCACACCATTTTTTGGGTGATCGGGATTCCGACGTCAAAAATGCCAAATTTGTTCGTGGACGTCCGTCAAGACGTTGTCTATGCATACGGTTGGCCATCACGGCTTTTATAGGCCATTTGGAAGGTCAAACGAGCCCCGAAGCGAGCATACGCCTCATTTTGACGATTTTCGTGTGCTATTGCACACCATTTTTTGGGTGATCGGGATTCCGACGTCAAAAATGCCAAATTTGTTCGTGGACGTCCGTCAAGACATTGTCTATGCATACGGTTGGCTATCACGGCTTTTCTGGGCCATTTGGAAGGTCAAACGAGCCCTGAAGCGAGCATACGCCTCATTTTGACGATTTTCGTGTGCTATTGCACACCATTTTTTGGGTGATCGGGATTCCGACGTCAAAAATGCCAAATTTTTTCGTGGACGTCCGTCAAGACGTTGTCTATGCATACGGTTGGCCATCACGGCTTTTCTGGGCCATTTGGAAGGTCAAACGAGCCCCGAAGCAAGCATACGCCTCATTTTGATGATTTTCGTGTGCTATTACACACCATTTTTTGGGTGATCAGGATTCCGACGTCAAAAATGCCAAATTTGTTCGTGGACGTCCGTCAAGACGTTGTCTATCCATACGGTTGGCCATCACGGCTTTTCTGGGCCATTTGGAATGTCAAACGAGCCCCGAAGCGAGCGTACGCCTCATTTTGACGATTTTCGTGTGCTATTGCACACCATTTTTTGGGTGATCGGGATTCCGACGTCAAAAATACCAAATTTGTTCGTGGACGTCCGTCAAGACGTTTTCTATACATACGGTCGGCCATCACGGCTTTTCTGGGCCATTTGGAAGGTCAAACGAGCCCCGAAGCGAGCATACGCCTCATTTTGACGATTTTCGTGTGCTATTGCACACCATTTTTTGGGTGATCGGGATTCCGACATCAAAAATGCCAAATTTGTTCGTGGACGTCCGTCAAGACGTTGTCTATGCATACGGTTGGCCATCACGGCTTTTCTGGGCCATTTGGAAGGTCAAACGAGCCCCGAAGCGAGCATACGCCTCATTTTGACGATTTTCGTGTGCTATTGCACACCTTTTTTGGGTGATCGGGATTCCGACGTCAAAAATGCCAAATTTGTTCATGGACGTCCGTCAAGACGTTGTCTATGCATACGGTTGGCCATCACGGCTTTTCTGGGCCATTTGGAAGGTCAAACGAGCCATGAAGCGAGCATACGCCTCATTTTGACGATTTTCGTGTGCTATTGCACACCATTTTTTGGGTGATCGGGATTCCGACGTCAAAAATGCCAAATTTGTTCGTGGACGTCCGTCAAGACGTTATCTATCCATACGGTTGGCCATCACGGCTTTTCTGGGCCATTTGGAAGGTCAAACGAGCCCCGAAGCGAGCATACGCCTCATTTTGACGATTTTCGTGTGCTATTGCACACCATTTTTTGGGTGATCGGGATTCCGACGTCAAAAAAGCCAAATTTGTTCGTGGACGTCCGTCAAGACGTTGTCAATGCATACGGTTGGCCATCACGGCTTTTCTGGGCCATTTGGAAGGTCAAACGAGCCCCGAAGCGAGCATACGCCTCATTTTGACGATTTTCGTGTGCTATTGCACACCTTTTTTTGGGTGATCGGGATTCCGACGTCAAAAATGCCAAATTTGTTCGTGGACGTCCGTCAAGACGTTGTCTATCCATACGGTTGGCCATCACGGCTTTTCTGGGCCATTTGGAAGGTCAAACGAGCCCCGAAGCGAGCATACGCCTCATTTTGACGATTTTCGTGTGCTATTGCACACTATTTTTTGGGTGATCGGGATTCCGACGTCAAAAATGCCAAATTTGTTCGTGGACGTCCGTCAAGACGTTGTCTATCCATACGGTTGGCCATCACGGCTTTTCTGGGCCATTTGGAAGGTCAAACGAGCCCCGAAGCGAGCATACGCCTCATTTTGACGATTTTCGTGTGCTATTGCACACCATTTTTTGGGTGATCGGGATTCCGACGTCAAAAATCCCAAATTTGTTCGTGTACGTCCGTCAAGACGTTGTCTATGCATACGGTTGGCCATCACGGCTTTTCTGGGCCATTTGGAAGGTCAAACGAGCCCCGAAGCGAGCATACGCCTCATTTTGACGATTTTCGTGTGCTATTGCACACCATTTTTTGGGTGATCGGGATTCCGACGTCAAAAATGCCAAATTTGTTCGTGGACGTCCGTCAAGACGTTGTCTATGCATACGGTTGGCCATCACGGCTTTTCTGGGCCATTTGGAAGGTCAAACGAGCCCCGAAGCGAGCATTCACCTCATTTTGACGATTTTCGTGTGCTATTGCACACCATTTTTTGGGTGATCGGGATTCCAACGTCAAAAATGCCAAATTTGTTCGTGGAAGTCCGTCAAGACGTTGTCTATCCATACGTTTGGCCGTCACGGCTTTTCTGGGCCATTTGGAAGGTCAAACGAGCCCCGAAGCGAGCATACGCCTCATTTTGACGATTTTCGTGTGCTATTGCACACCATTTTTTGGGTGATTGGGATTCCGACGTCAAAAATGCCAAATTTGTTCGTGGACGTCCGTCAAGACGTTGTCTATCCATACGGTTTGCCATCACGGCTTTTCTGGGCAATTTGGAAGGTCAAACGAGCCCCGAAGCGAGCATACGCCTCATTTTGACGATTTTCGTGTGCTATTGCACACCATTTTTTGGGTGATCGGGATTCCGACGTCAAAAATGCCAAATTTGTTCGTGGACGTTCGTCAAGACGTTGTCTATGCATACGGTTGGCCATCACGGCTTTTCTGGGCCATTTGGAAGGTCAAACGAGCCCTGAAGCGAGCATACGCCTCATTTTGACGATTTTCGTGTGCTATTGCACACCATTTTTTGGGTGATCGGGATTCCGACGTCAAAAATGCCAAATTTGTTCGTGGACGTCCGTCAAGACGTTGTCTATCCATACGGTTGGCCATCACGGCTTTTCAGGGCTATTTGGAAGGTCAAACGAGCCCCGAAGCGAGCATACGCCTCATTTTGACGATTTTCGTGTGCTATTGCACACCATTTTTTGGGTGATCGAGATTCCGACGTCAAAAATCCCAAATTTGTTCGTGTACGTCCGTCAAGACGTTGTCTATGCATACGGTTGGCCATCACGGCTTTTCTGGGCCATTTGGAAGGTCAAACGAGCCCCGAAGCGAGCATACGCCTCATTTTGACGATTTTCGTGTGCTATTGCACACCATTTTTTGGGTGATCGGGATTCCGACGTCAAAAATGCCAAATTTGTTCGTGGACGTCCGTCAAGACGTTGTCTATGCATACGGTTGGCCATCACGGCTTTTCTGGGCCATTTGGAAGGTCAAACGAGCCCCGAAGCTAGCATTCGCCTCATTTTGACGATTTTCGTGTGCTATTGCACACCATTTTTTGGGTGATCGGGATTCCAACGTCAAAAATGGCAAATTTGTTCGTGGACGTCCGTCAAGACGTTGTCTATCCATACGTTTGGCCGTCACGGCTTTTCTGGGCCATTTGGAAGGTCAAACGAGCCCCGAAGCGAGCATACGCCTCATTTTGACGATTTTCGTGTGCTATTGCACACCATTTTTTGGGTGATTGGGATTCCGACGTCAAAAATGCCAAATTTGTTCGTGGACGTCCGTCAAGACGTTGTCTATCCATACGGTTTGCCATCACGGCTTTTTTGGGCAATTTGGAAGGTCAAACGAGCCCCGAAGCGAGCATACGCCTCATTTTGACGATTTTCGTGTGCTATTGCACACCATTTTTTGGGTGATCGGGATTCCGACGTCAAAAATGCCAAATTTGTTCGTGGACGTTCGTCAAGACGTTGTCTATGCATACGGTTGGCCATCACGGCTTTTCTGGGCCATTTGGAAGGTCAAACGAGCCCCGAAGCGAGCATACGCCTCATTTTGACGATTTTCGTGTGCTATTGCACACCATTTTTTGGGTGATCGGGATTCCGACGTCAAAAATCCCAAATTTGTTCGTGGACGTCCGTCAAGACGTTTTCTATCCATACGGTTGGCCATCATGGCTTTTCTGGGCCATTTGGAAGGTCAAACGAGCCCCGAAGCGAGCATACGCCTCATTTTGACGATTTTCGTGTGCTATTGCACACCATTTTTTGGGTGATCGGGATTCCGACGTCAAAAATGCCAAATTTGTTCGTGGACGTCCGTCAAGACGTTGTCTATCCATACGGTTGGCCATCACGGCTTTTCTGGGCCATTTGGAAGGTCAAACGAGCCCCGAAGCGAGCATATGCCTCATTTTGACGATTTTCGTGTGCTATTGCACACCATTTTTTAAGTGATCGGGATTCCGACGTCAAAAACGCCAAATTTGTTCGTGGACGTCCGTCAAGACGTTGTCTATGCATACGGTTGGCCATCACGGCTTTTCTAGGCCATTTGGAAGGTCAAACGAGCCCCGAAGCGAGCATACGCCTCATTTTGACGATTTTCGTGTGCTATTGCACACCATTTTTTGGGTGATCGGGATTCCAACGTCAAAAACGCCAAATTTGTTCGTGGACGTCCGTCAAGACGTTGTCTATGCATACGGTTGGCCATCACGGCTTTTCTGGGCCATTAGGAAGGTCAAACGAGCCCCGAAGCGAGCATACGCCTCATTTTGACGATTTTCGTGTGCTATTGCACACCATTTTTTGGGTGATCGGGATTCCGACGTCAAAAATGCCAAATTTGTTCGTGGACGTCCGTCAAGACGTTGTCTATGCATACGGTTGGCCATCACGGCTTTTCTGGGCCATTTAGAAGGTCAAACGAGCCCCGAAGCGAGCATACGCCTCATTTTGACGATTTTCGTGTGCTATTGCACACCATTTTTTGGGTGATCGGGATTCCGACGTCAAAAATGCCAAATTTGTTCGTGGACGTCCGTCAAGACGTTTTCTATCCATACGGTTGGCCATCACGGCTTTTCTGGGCCATTTGGAAGGTCAAACGAGCCCCGAAGCGAGCATACGCCTCATTTTGACGATTTTCGTGTGCTATTGCACACCATTTTTTGGGTGATCGGGATTCCGACGTCAAAAATGCCAAATTTGTTCGTGGACGTCCGTCAAGACGTTGTCTATGCATACGGTTGGCCATCACAGCTTTTCTGGGCCATTTGGAAGGTCAAACGAGCCCCGAAGCGAGCATACGCCTCATTTTGACGATTTTCGTGTGCTATTGCACACCATTTTTTGGGTGATCGGGATTCCAACGTCAAAAATGCCAAATTTGTTCGTGGACGTCCGTCAAGACGTTGTCTATCCATACGGTTGGCCATCACGGCTTTTCTGGGCCATTTAGAAGGTCAAACGAGCCCCGAAGCGAGCATACGCCTCATTTTGACGATTTTCGTGTGCTATTGCACACCATTTTTTGGGTGATCGGGATTCCGACATCAAAAATGCCAAATTTGTTCGTGGACGTCCGTCAAGACGTTGTCTATGCATACGGTTGGCCATCACGGATTTTCTGGGCCATTTGGAAGGTCAAACGAGTCCCGAAGCGAGCATACGCCTCATTTTGACGATTTTCGTGTGCTATTGCACACCTTTTTTGGGTGATCGGGATTCCGACGTCAAAAATGCCAAATTTGTTCATGGACGTCCGTCAAGACGTTGTCTATGCACACGGTTGGCCATCACGGCTTTTCTGGGCCATTTGGAAGGTCAAACGAGCCCTGAAGCGAGCATACGCCTCATTTTGACGATTTTCATGTGCTATTGCACACCATTTTTTGGGTGATCGGGATTCCGACGTCAAAAATGCCAAATTTGTTCGTGGACGTCCGTCAAGACGTTGTCTATCCATACGGTTGGCCATCACGGCTTTTCTGGGCCATTTGGAAGGTCAAACGAGCCCCGAAGCGAGCATACGCCTCATTTTGACGATTTTCGTGTGCTATTGCACACCATTTTTTGGGTTATCGGGATTCCAACGTCAAAAATGCCAAATTTGTTCGTGGACGTCCGTCAAGACGTTGTCTATGCATACGGTTGGCCATCACGGCTTTTCTGGGCCATTTGGAAGGTCAAACGAGCCCCGAAGCGAGCATACGCCTCATTTTGACGATTTTCGTGTGCTATTGCACACCATTTTTTGGGTGATCGGGATTCCGACGTCAAAAATGCCAAATTTGTTCGTGGACGTCCGTCAAGACGTTATCTATCCATACGGTTGGCCATCACGGCTTTTCTGGGCCATTTGGAAGGTCAAACGAGCCCCGAAGCGAGCATACGCCTCATTTTGACGATTTTCGTGTGCTATTGCACACCATTTTTTGGGTGATCGGGATTCCGACGTTAAAAATGCCAAATTTGTTCATGGACGTCCGTCAAGACGTTGTCTATCCATACGGTTGGCCATCACGGCTTTTCTGGGCCATTTGGAAGGTCAAATGAGCCCCGAAGCGAGCGTACGCCTCATTTTGACGATTTTCGTGTGCTATTGCACACCATTTTTTGGGTGATCGGGATTCCGACGTCAAAAATGCCAAATTTATTCGTGGACGTTCGTCAAGACGTTGTCTATGCATACGGTTGGCCATCACGGCTTTTCGGGGCCATTTGGAAGGTCAAACGAGCCCCGAAGCGAGCATACGCCTCATTTTGACGATTTTCGTGTGCTATTGCACACCATTTTTTGGGTGATCAGGATTCCGACGTCAAAAATGCCAAATTTGTTCGTGGTTGTCCGTCAAGACGTTATCTATGCATACGGTTGGCCATCACGGCTTTTCTGGGCCATTTGGAAGGTCAAACGAGCCCCGAAGCGAGCATACGCCTCATTTTGACGATTTTCGTGTGCTATTGCACACCATTTTTTGGGTGATCGGGATTCCGACGTCAAAAATGCCAAATTTGTTCGTGGACGTCCGTCAAGACGTTGTCTATCCATACGGTTGGCCATCACGGCTTTTCTGGGCCATTTGGAAGGTCAAACGAGCCCCGAAGCGAGCATACGCCTCATTTTGACGATTTTCTTGTGCTATTGCACACCATTTTTTGGGTGATCGGGATTCCGACGTCAAAAATGCCAAATTTGTTCGTGGACGTCCGTCAAGACGTTGTCTATGCATACGGTTGGCCATCACGGCTTTTCTGGGCCATTTGGAAGGTCAAACGAGCCCCGAAGCGAGCATACGCCTTATTTTGACAATTTTCGTGTGCTATTGCACACCATTTTTTGGGTGATCGTGATTCCGACGTCAAAAATGCCAAATTTGTTCGTGGACGTCCGTCAAGACGTTGTCTATGCATACGGTTGGCCATCACGGCTTTTCTGGGCCATTTGGAAGGTCAAACGAGCACCGAAGCGAGCATACGCCTCATTTTGACGATTTTCGTGTGCTATTGCACACCATTTTTTGGGTGATCGGGATTCCGACGTCAAAAATGCAAAATTTGTTCGTGGACGTCCGTCAAGACGTTGTCTATCCATACGGTTGGCCATCACAGCTTTTCTGGGCCATTTGGAAGGTCAAACGAGCCCCGAAGCGAGCATACGCCTCATTTTGACGATTTTCGTGTGCTATTGCACACCATTTTTTGAGTGATCGGGATTCCGACGTCAAAAATGCCAAATTTGTTCGTGGACGTCCGTCAAGACGTTGTCTATCCATACGGTTGGCCATCACGGCTTTTCTGGACCATTTGGAAGGTCAAACGAGCCCCGAAGTGAGCATACGCCTCATTTTGACGATTTTCGTGTGCTATTGCACACCATTTTTTGGGTGATCGGGATTCCGACGTCAAAAATGCCAAATTTGTTCGTGGACGTCCGTCAAGACGTTGTCTATCCATACGGTTGGCCATCACGGCTTTTCTGGACCATTTGGAAGGTCAAACGAGCCCCGAAGTGAGCATACGCCTCATTTTGACGATTTTCGTGTGCTATTGCACACCATTTTTTGGGTGATCGGGATTCCGACGTCAAAAATGCCAAATTTGTTCGTGGACGTCCGTCAAGACGTTGTCTATGCATACGGTTGGCCATCACGGCTTTTCTGGGCCATTTGGAAGGTCAAACGAGCCCCGAAGCGAGCATACGCCTCATTTTGACGATTTTCGTGTGCTATTGCACACCATTTTTTGGGTGATCGGGATTCCGACGTCAAAAATGCCAAATTTGTTCGTGGACGTCCGTCAAGACGTTGTCTATCCATACGGTTGGCCATCACGACTTTTCTGGGCCATTTGGAAGGTCAAACGAGCCCCGAAGCGAGCATACGCCTCATTTTGACGATTTTCGTGTGCTATTGCACACCATTTTTTGGGTGATCGGGATTCCGACGTCAAAAATGCCAAATTTGTTCGTGGACATTCTTCAAGACGTTGTCTATCCATACGGTTGGCCATCACGGCTTTTCTGGGCCATTTGGAAGGTCAAACGAGCCCCGAAGCGAGCATACGCCTCATTTTGACGATTTTCGTGTGCTATTGCACACCATTTTTTGGGTGATCGGTATTCTGACGTCAAAAATGCCAAATTTGTTCGTGGACGTCCGTCAAGACGTTGTCTATGCATACGGTTGGCCATCACGGCTTTTCTGGGCCATTTGGAAGGTCAAACGAGCCCCGAAGCGAGCATACGCCTCATTTTGACCATTTTCGTGTGCTATTGCACACCATTTTTTGGGTGATCGGGATTCCGACGTCAAAAATGCCAAATTTGTTCGTGGACGTCCGTCAAGACGTTGTCTATGCATACGGTTGGCCATCACGGCTTTTCTGGGCCATTTGGAAGGTCAAACGAGCCCTGAAGCGAGCATACGCCTCATTTTGACGATTTTCGTGTGCTATTGCACACCATTTTTTGGGTGATCGGGATTCCGACGTTAAAAATGCCAAATTTGTTCATGGACGTCCGTCAAGACGTTGTCTATGCATACGGTTGGCCATCACGGCTTTTCTGGGCCATTTGGAAGGTCAAACGAGCCCCGAAGCGAGCATACGCCTCATTTTGACGATTTTCGTGTGCTATTGCACACCATTTTTTGGGTGATCGGGATTCCGACGTCAAAAATGCCAAATTTGTTCGTGGACGTCCGTCAAGACGTTGTCTATCCATACGGTTGGCCATCACGGCTTTTCTGAGCCATTTGGAAGGACAAACGAGCCCCGAAGCGAGCATACGCCTCATTTTGACGATTTTCGTGTGCTATTGCACACCATTTTTGGGTGATCGGGATTCCGACGTCAAAAATGCCAAATTTGTTTGTGGACGTCCGTCAAGACGTTGTCTATCCATACGGTTGGCCATCACGGCTTTTCTGGGCCATTTGGAAGGTCAAACGAGCCCCGAAGCGAGCATACGCCTCATTTTGACGATTTTCGTGTGCTATTGCACACCATTTTTTGGGTGATCGAGATTCCGACGTCAAAAATGCCAAAATTGTTCGTGGACGTCCGTCAAGACGTTGTCTATGCATACGGTTGGCCATCACGGCTTTTCTGGGCCATTTGGAAGGTCAAACGAGCCCCGAAGCGAGCATACGCCTCATTTTGACGATTTTCGTGTGCTATTGCACACCATTTTTTGGGTGATCGGGATTCCGACGTCAAAAATGCCAAATTTGTTCGTGGACGTCCGTCAAGACGTTGTATATCCATACGGTTGGCCATCACGGCTTTTCTGGGCCATTTGGAAGGTCAAACGAGCCCCGAAGCGAGCATACGCCTCATTTTGACGATTTTCGTGTGCTATTGCACACCATTTTTTGGGTGATCGGGATTCCGACGTCAAAAATGCCAAATTTGTTCGTGGACGTCCGTCAAGACGTTGTCTATCCATACGGTTGGCCATCACGGCTTTTCTGGGCCATTTGGAAGGTCAAACGAGCCCTGAAGCGAGCATACGCCTCATTTTGACGATTTTCGTGTGCTATTGCACACCATTTTTTGGGTGATCGGGATTCCGACGTCAAAAATGCCAAATTTGTTTGTGGACGTCCGTCATGACGTTGTCTATGCATACGGTTGGCCATCACGGCTTTTCTGGGCCATTTGGAAGGTCAAACGAGCCCCGAAGCGAGCATACGCCTCATTTTGACGATTTTCGTGTGCTATTGCACACCATTTTTTGGGTGATCGGGATTCCGACGTCAAAAATGCCAAATTTGTTCGTGGACGTCCGTCAAGACGTTGTCTATGCATACGGTTGGCCATCACGGCTTTTCTGGGCCATTTGGAAGGTCAAACGAGCCCCGAAGCGAGCATACGCCTCATTTTGACAATTTTCGTGTGCTATTGCACACCATTTTTTGGGTGATCGGGATTCCGACGTCAAAAACGCCAAATTTGTTCGTGGACGTCCGTCAAGACGTTGTCTATGCATACGGTTGGCCATCACGGCTTTTCTGGGCCATTTGGAAGGTCAAACGAGCCCCGAAGCGAGCATACGCCTCATTTTGACGATTTTCGTGTGCTATTGCACACCATTTTTTGGGTGATCGGGATTCCGACGTCAAAAATGCCAAATTTGTTCGTGGACGTCCGTCAAGACGTTGTCTATCCATACGGTTGGCCATCACGGCTTTTCTGGGCCATTTGGAAGGTCAAACGAGCCCCGAAGCGAGCATACGCCTCATTTTGACGATTTTCGTGTGCTATTGCACACCATTTTTTGGGTGATCGGGATTCCAACGTCAAAAATGCCAAATTTGTTCGTGGACGTCCGTCAAGACGTTGTCTATGCATACGGTTTGCCATCACGGCTTTTCTGGGCCATTTGGAAGGTCAAACGAGCCCCGAAGCGAGCATACGCCTCATTTTGACGATTTTCGTGTGCTATTGCACACCATTTTTTGGGTGATCGGGATTCCGACGTCAAAAATGCCATATTTGTTCGTGGACATCCGTCAAGATGTTGTCTATGCATACGGTTGGCCATCACGGCTTTTCTGGGCCATTTGGAAGGTCAAACGAGCCCCGAAGCAAGCATACGCCTCATTTTGACGATTTTCGTGTGCTATTGCACACCATTTTTTGGGTGATCGGGATTCCGACGTCAAAAATGCCAAATTTGTTCGTGGACGTCCGTCAAGACGTTGTCTATCCATACGGTTGGCCATCACGACTTTTCTGGGCCATTTGGAAGGTCAAACGAGCCCCAAAGCGAGCATACGCCTCATTTTGACGATTTTCGTGTGCTATTGCACACCATTTTTTGGGTGATCGGGATTCCGACGTCAAAAATGCCAAATTTTTTTTTTGGACGTCCGTCAAGACGTTGTCTATCCATACGGTTGGCCATCACGGCTTTTCTGGGCCATTTGGAAGGTCAAACGAGCCCCGAAGCGAGCCTACGCCTCATTTTGACGATTTTCGTGTGCTATTGCACACCATTTTTTGGGTGATCGGGATTCCGACGTCAAAAATGCCAAATTTGTTCGTGGACGTCCGTCAAGACGTTGTCTATCCATACGGTTGGCCATCACGACTTTTCTGGGCCATTTGGAAGGTCAAACGAGCCCCGAAGCGAGCATACGCCTCATTTTGACGATTTTCGTGTGCTATTGCACACCATTTTTTGGGTGATCAGGATTCCGACGTCAAAAATGCAAAATTTGTTCGTGGACGTCCGTCAAGACGTTGTCTATGCATACGGTTGGCCATCACGGCTTTTCTAGGCCATTTGGAAGGTCAAACGAGCCCCGAAGCGAGCATACGCCTCATTTTGACGATTTTCGTGTGCTATTGCACACCATTTTTTGGGTGATCGGGATTCCGACGTCAAAAATGCCAAATTTGTTCGTGGACGTCCGTCAAGACGTTGTCTATCCATACGGTTGGCCATCACGGCTTTTCTGAGCCATTTGGAAGGTCAAACGAGCCCCGAAGCGAGCATACGCCTCATTTTGACGATTTTCGTGTGCTATTGCACACCATTTTTGGGTGATCGGGATTCCGACGTCAAAAATGCCAAATTTGTTTGTGGACGTCCGTCAAGACGTTGTCTATCCATACGGTTGGCCATCACGGCTTTTCTGGGCCATTTGGAAGGTCAAAAGAGCCCCGAAGCGAGCATACGCCTCATTTTGACGATTTTCGTGTGCTATTGCACACCATTTTTTGGGTGATCGAGATTCCGACGTCAAAAATGCCAAAATTGTTCGTGGACGTCCGTCAAGACGTTGTCTATGCATACGGTTGGCCATCACGGCTTTTCTGGGCCATTTGGAAGGTCAAACGAGCCCCGAAGCGAGCATACGCCTCATTTTGACGATTTTCGTGTGCTATTGCACACCATTTTTTGGGTGATCGGGATTCCGACGTCAAAAATGCCAAATTTGTTCGTGGACGTCCGTCAAGACGTTGTATATCCATACGGTTGGCCATCACGGCTTTTCTGGGCCATTTGGAAGGTCAAACGAGCCCCAAAGCGAGCATACGCCTCATTTTGACGATTTTCGTGTGCTATTGCACACCATTTTTTGGGTGATCGGGATTCCGACGTCAAAAATGCCAAATTTGTTCGTGGACGTCCGTCAAGACGTTGTCTATCCATACGGTTGGCCATCACGGCTTTTCTGGGCCATTTGGAAGGTCAAACGAGCCCTGAAGCGAGCATACGCCTCATTTTGACGATTTTCGTGTGCTATTGCACACCATTTTTTGGGTGATCGGGATTCCGACGTCAAAAATGCCAAATTTGTTCGTGGACGTCCGTCATGACGTTGTCTATGCATACGGTTGGCCATCACGGCTTTTCTGGGCCATTTGGAAGGTCAAACGAGCCCCGAAGCGAGCATACGCCTCATTTTGACGATTTTCGTGTGCTATTGCACACCATTTTTTGGGTGATCGGGATTCCGACGTCAAAATTGCCAAATTTGTTCGTGGACGTCCGTCAAGACGTTGTCTATCCATACGGTTGGCCATCACGGCTTTTCTGGGCCATTTGGAAGGTCAAACGAGCCCTGAAGCGAGCATACGCCTCATTTTGACGATTTTCGTGTGCTATTGCACACCATTTTTTGGGTGATCGGGATTCCGACGTCAAAAATGCCAAATTTGTTCGTGGACGTCCGTCAAGACGTTGTCTATCCATACGGTTGGCCATCACGGCTTTTCTGGGCCATTTGGAAGGTCAAACGAGCCCTGAAGCGAGCATACGCCTCATTTTGACGATTTTCGTGTGCTATTGCACACCATTTTTTGGGTGATCGGGATTCCGACGTCAAAAATGCCAAATTTGTTCGTGGACGTCCGTCATGACGTTGTCTATGCATACGGTTGGCCATCACGGCTTTTCTGGGCCATTTGGAAGGTCAAACGAGCCCCGAAGCGAGCATACGCCTCATTTTGACAATTTTCGTGTGCTATTGCACACCATTTTTTGGGTGATCGGGATTCCGACGTCAAAAACGCCAAATTTGTTCGTGGACGTCCGTCAAGACGTTGTCTATGCATACGGTTGGCCATCACGGCTTTTCTGGGCCATTTGGAAGGTCAAACGAGCCCCGAAGCGAGCATACGCCTCATTTTGACGATTTTCGTGTGCTATTGCACACCATTTTTTGGGTGATCGGGATTCCGACGTCAATAATGCCAAATTTATTCGTGGACGTTCGTCAAGACGTTGTCTATGCATACGGTTGGCCATCACGGCTTTTCTGGGCCATTTGGAAGGTCAAACGAGCCCCGAAGCGAGCATACGCCTCATTTTGACGATTTTCGTGTGCTATTGCACACCATTTTTTGGGTGATCGGGATTCCGACGTCAAAAATGCCAAATTTGTTCGTGGACGTCCGTCAAGACGTTGTCTATGCATACGGTTGGCCATCACGGCTTTTCTGGGCCATTTGGAAGGTCAAACGAGCCCCGAAGCGAGCATACGCCTTATTTTGATGATTTTCGTGTGCTATTGCACACCATTTTTTGGGTGATCGGGATTCCGACGTCAAAATTGCCAAATTTGTTCGTGGACGTCCGTCAAGACGTTGTCTATCCATACGGTTGGCCATCACGGCTTTTCTGGGCCATTTGGAAGGTCAAACGAGCCCCGAAGCGAGCATACGCCTCATTTTGACGATTTTCGTGTGCTATTGCACAGCATTTTTTGGGTGATCGGGATTCCGACGTCAAAAATGCCAAATTTGTTCGTGGACGTCCGTCAAGACGTTGTATATCCATACGGTTGGCCATCACGGCTTTTCTGGGCCATTTGGAAGGTCAAACGAGCCCCGAAGCGAGCATACGCCTCATTTTGACGATTTTCGTGTGCTATTGCACACCATTTTTTGGGTGATCGGGATTCCGACGTCAAAAATGCCAAATTTGTTCGTGGACGTCCGTCAAGACGTTGTCTATCCATACGGTTGGCCATCACGGCTTTTCTGAGCCATTTGGAAGGACAAACGAGCCCCGAAGCGAGCATACGCCTCATTTTGACGATTTTCGTGTGCTATTGCACACCATTTTTGGGTGATCGGGATTCCGACGTCAAAAATGCCAAATTTGTTTGTGGACGTCCGTCAAGACGTTGTCTATCCATACGGTTGGCCATCACGGCTTTTCTGGGCCATTTGGAAGGTCAAACGAGCCCCGAAGCGAGCATACGCCTCATTTTGACGATTTTCGTGTGCTATTGCACACCATTTTTTGGGTGATCGAGATTCCGACGTCAAAAATGCCAAAATTGTTCGTGGACGTCCGTCAAGACGTTGTCTATGCATACGGTTGGCCATCACGGCTTTTCTGGGCCATTTGGAAGGTCAAACGAGCCCCGAAGCGAGCATACGCCTCATTTTGACGATTTTCGTGTGCTATTGCACACCATTTTTTGGGTGATCGGGATTCCGACGTCAAAAATGCCAAATTTGTTCGTGGACGTCCGTCAAGACGTTGTATATCCATACGCTTGTCCATCACGGCTTTTCTGGGCCATTTGGAAGGTCAAACGAGCCCCGAAGCGAGCATACGCCTCATTTTGACGATTTTCGTGTGCTATTGCACACCATTTTTTGGGTGATCGGGATTCCGACGTCAAAAATGCCAAATTTGTTCGTGGACGTCCGTCAAGACGTTGTCTATCCATACGGTTGGCCATCACGGCTTTTCTGGGCCATTTGGAAGGTCAAACGAGCCCTGAAGCGAGCATACGCCTCATTTTGACGATTTTCGTGTGCTATTGCACACCATTTTTTGGGTGATCGGGATTCCGACGTCAAAAATGCCAAATTTGTTTGTGGACGTCCGTCATGACGTTGTCTATGCATACGGTTGGCCATCACGGCTTTTCTGGGCCATTTGGAAGGTCAAACGAGCCCCGAAGCGAGCATACGCCTCATTTTGACGATTTTCGTGTGCTATTGCACACCATTTTTTGGGTGATCGGGATTCCGACGTCAAAAATGCCAAATTTGTTCGTGGACGTCCGTCAAGACGTTGTCTATGCATACGGTTGGCCATCACGGCTTTTCTGGGCCATTTGGAAGGTCAAACGAGCCCCGAAGCGAGCATACGCCTCATTTTGACAATTTTCGTGTGCTATTGCACACCATTTTTTGGGTGATCGGGATTCCGACGTCAAAAACGCCAAATTTGTTCGTGGACGTCCGTCAAGACGTTGTCTATGCATACGGTTGGCCATCACGGCTTTTCTGGGCCATTTGGAAGGTCAAACGAGCCCCGAAGCGAGCATACGCCTCATTTTGACGATTTTCGTGTGCTATTGCACACCATTTTTTGGGTGATCGGGATTCCGACGTCAAAAATGCCAAATTTGTTCGTGGACGTCCGTCAAGACGTTGTCTATCCATACGGTTGGCCATCACGGCTTTTCTGGGCCATTTGGAAGGTCAAACGAGCCCCGAAGCGAGCATACGCCTCATTTTGACGATTTTCGTGTGCTATTGCACACCATTTTTTGGGTGATCGGGATTCCAACGTCAAAAATGCCAAATTTGTTCGTGGACGTCCGTCAAGACGTTGTCTATGCATACGGTTTGCCATCACGGCTTTTCTGGGCCATTTGGAAGGTCAAACGAGCCCCGAAGCGAGCATACGCCTCATTTTGACGATTTTCGTGTGCTATTGCACACCATTTTTTGGGTGATCGGGATTCCGACGTCAAAAATGCCATATTTGTTCGTGGACATCCGTCAAGATGTTGTCTATGCATACGGTTGGCCATCACGGCTTTTCTGGGCCATTTGGAAGGTCAAACGAGCCCCGAAGCAAGCATACGCCTCATTTTGACGATTTTCGTGTGCTATTGCACACCATTTTTTGGGTGATCGGGATTCCGACGTCAAAAATGCCAAATTTGTTCGTGGACGTCCGTCAAGACGTTGTCTATCCATACGGTTGGCCATCACGGCTTTTCTGGGCCATTTGGAAGGTCAAACGAGCCCCAAAGCGAGCATACGCCTCATTTTGACGATTTTCGTGTGCTATTGCACACCATTTTTTGGGTGATCGGGATTCCGACGTCAAAAATGCCAAATTTTTTTTTTGGACGTCCGTCAAGACGTTGTCTATCCATACGGTTGGCCATCACGGCTTTTCTGGGCCATTTGGAAGGTCAAACGAGCCCCGAAGCGAGCCTACGCCTCATTTTGACGATTTTCGTGTGCTATTGCACACCATTTTTTGGGTGATCGGGATTCCGACGTCAAAAATGCCAAATTTGTTCGTGGACGTCCGTCAAGACGTTGTCTATCCATACGGTTGGCCATCACGACTTTTCTGGGCCATTTGGAAGGTCAAACGAGCCCCGAAGCGAGCATACGCCTCATTTTGACGATTTTCGTGTGCTATTGCACACCATTTTTTGGGTGATCAGGATTCCGACGTCAAAAATGCAAAATTTGTTCGTGGACGTCCGTCAAGACGTTGTCTATGCATACGGTTGGCCATCACGGCTTTTCTGGGCCATTTGGAAGGTCAAACGAGCCCCGAAGCGAGCATACGCCTCATTTTGACGACTTTCGTGTGCTATTGCACACCATTTTTTGGGTGATCGGGATTCCGACGTCAAAAATGCCAAATTTGTTCGTGGACGTCCGTCAAGACGTTGTCTATCCATACGGTTGGCCATCACGGCTTTTCTGAGCCATTTGGAAGGTCAAACGAGCCCCGAAGCGAGCATACGCCTCATTTTGACGATTTTCGTGTGCTATTGCACACCATTTTTGGGTGATCGGGATTTCGACGTCAAAAATGCCAAATTTGTTTGTGGACGTCCGTCAAGACGTTGTCTATCCATACGGTTGGCCATCACGGCTTTTCTGGGCCATTTGGAAGGTCAAACGAGCCCCGAAGCGAGCATACGCCTCATTTTGACGATTTTCGTGTGCTATTGCACACCATTTTTTGGGTGATCGAGATTCCGACGTCAAAAATGCAAAAATTGTTCGTGGACGTCCGTCAAGACGTTGTCTATGCATACGGTTGGCCATCACGGCTTTTCTGGGCCATTTGGAAGGTCAAACGAGCCCTGAAGCGAGCATACGCCTCATTTTGACGATTTTCGTGTGCTATTGCACACCATTTTTTGGGTGATCGGGATTCCGACGTCAAAAATGCCAAATTTGTTCGTGGACGTCCGTCAAGACGTTGTCTATCCATACGGTTGGCCATCACGGCTTTTCTGGGCCATTTGGAAGGTCAAACGAGCCCTGAAGCGAGCATACGCCTCATTTTGACGATTTTCGTGTGCTATTGCACACCATTTTTTGGGTGATCGGGATTCCGACGTCAAAAATGCCAAATTTGTTCGTGGACGTCCGTCATGACGTTGTCTATGCATACGGTTGGCCATCACGGCTTTTCTGGGCCATTTGGAAGGTCAAACGAGCCCCGAAGCGAGCATACGCCTCATTTTGACAATTTTCGTGTGCTATTGCACACCATTTTTTGGGTGATCGGGATTCCGACGTCAAAAACGCCAAATTTGTTCGTGGACGTCCGTCAAGACGTTGTCTATGCATACGGTTGGCCATCACGGCTTTTCTGGGCCATTTGGAAGGTCAAACGAGCCCCGAAGCGAGCATACGCCTCATTTTGACGATTTTCGTGTGCTATTGCACACCATTTTTTGGGTGATCGGGATTCCGACGTCAATAATGCCAAATTTATTCGTGGACGTTCGTCAAGACGTTGTCTATGCATACGGTTGGCCATCACGGCTTTTCTGGGCCATTTGGAAGGTCAAACGAGCCCCGAAGCGAGCATACGCCTCATTTTGACAATTTTCGTGTGCTATCGCACACCATTTTTTGGGTGATCGGGATTCCGACGTCAAAAATGCCAAATTTGTTCGTGGACGTCCGTCAAGACGTTGTCTATGCATACGGTTGGCCATCACAGCTTTTCTGGGCCATTTGGAAGGTCAAACGAGCCCCGAAGCGAGCATACGCCTCATTTTGATGATTTTCGTGTGCTATTGCACACCATTTTTTGGGTGATCGGGATTCCGACGTCAAAATTGCCAAATTTGTTCGTGGACGTCCGTCAAGACGTTGTCTATCCATACGGTTGGCCATCACGGCTTTTCTGGGCCATTTGGAAGGTCAAACGAGCCCCGAAGCGAGCATACGCCTCATTTTGACGATTTTCGTGTGCTATTGCACACCATTTTTTGGGTGATCGGGAATCCGACGTCAAAAATGCCAAATTTGTTCGTGGACGTCCGTCAAGACGTTGTCTATCCATACGGTTGGCCATCACGGCTTTTCTGGGCCATTTGGAAGGTCAAACGAGCCCCGAAGCGAGCATACGCCTCATTTTGACGATTTTCGTGTGCTATTGCACACCATTTTTTGGGTGATCGGGATTCCGACGTCAAAAATGCCAAATTTGTTCGTGGACGTCCGTCAAGACGTTGTCTATGCATACGGTTGGCCATCACGGCTTTTCTGGGCCATTTGAAAGGTCAAAAGAGCCCCGAAGCGAGCATACGCCTCATTTTGATGATTTTCGTGTGCTATTGCACACCATTTTTTGGGTGATCGGGATTCCGACGTCAAAAATGCCAAATTTGTTCGTGGACGTCCGTCAAGACGTTTTCTATGCATACGGTTGGCCATCACGGCTTTTGTGGGCCATTTGGAAGGTCAAACGAGCCCCGAAGCGAGCATACGCCTCATTTTGACGATTTTCGTGTGCTATTGCACACCATTTTTTGGGTGATCGGGATTCCGACGTCAAAAATGCCAAATTTGTTCGTGGACGTCCGTCAAGACGTTGTCTATGCATACGGTTGGCCATCACGGCTTTTCTGGGCCATTTGGAAGGTCAAACGAGCCCCGAAGCGAGCATACGCCTCATTTTGATGATTTTCGTGTGCTATTGCACACCATTTTTTGGGTGATCGGGATTCCGACGTCAAAAATGCCAAATTTGTTCGTGGACGTCCGTCAAGACGTTGTCTATGCATACGGTTGGCCATCACGGCTTTTCTGGGCCATTTGGAAGGTCAAACGAGCCCCGAAGCGAGCATACGCCTCATTTTGACGATTTTCGTGTGCTATTGCACACCATTTTTTGGGTGATCGGGATTCCGACGTCAAAAATGCCAAATTTGTTCGTGGACGTCCGTCAAGACGTTGTCTATGCATACGGTTGGCCATCACGGCTTTTCTGGTCCATTTGGAAGGTCAAACGAGCCCCGAAGCGAGCATACGCCTCATTTTGACGATTTTCGTGTGCTATTGCACACCATTTTTTGGGTGATCGGGATTCCGACGTCAAAAATGCCAAATTTGTTCGTGGACGTCCGTCAAGACGTTGTCTATCCATACGGTTGGCCATCACGGCTTTTCTGGGCCATTTGGAAGGTCAAACGAGCCCCGAAGCGAGCATACGCCTCATTTTGACGATTTTCGTGTGCTATTGCACACCATTTTTTGGGTGATCGGGATTCCGACGTCAAAAATGCCAAATTTGTTCGTGGACGTCCGTCAAGACATTGTCTATCCATACGGTTGGCCATCACGGCTTTTCTGGGCCATTTGGAAGGTCAAACGAGCCCCGAAGCGAGCATACGCCTCATTTTGACGATTTTCGTGAGCTATTGCACACCATTTTTTGGGTGATCGGGATTCCGACGTCAAAAATGCCAAATTTGTTCGTGGACGTCCGTCAAGACGTTGTCTATGCATACGGTTGGCCATCACGACTTTTCTGGGCCATTTGGAAGGTCAAACGAGCCCCGAAGCGAGCATACGCCTCATTTTGACGATTTTCGTGTGCTATTGCACACCATTTTTTGGGTGATCGGGATTCCGACGTCAAAAATGCCAAATTTGTTCGTGGACATCCGTCAAGATGTTGTCTATGCATACGGTTGGCCATCACGGCTTTTCTGGGCCATTTGGAAGGTCAAACGAGCCCCGAAGCAAGCATACGCCTCATTTTGACGATTTTCGTGTGCTATTGCACACCATTTTTTTGGTGATCGGGATTCCGACGTCAAAAATGCCAAATTTGTTCGTGGACGTCCGTCAAGACGTTGTCTATCCATACGGTAGGCCATCACGGCTTTTCTTGGCCATTTGGAAGGTCAAACGAGCCCCAAAGCGAGCATACGCCTCATTTTGACGATTTTCGTGTGCTATTGCACACCATTTTTTGGGTGATCGGGATTCCGACGTCAAAAATGACAAATTTGTTCGTGGACGTCCGTCAAGACGTTGTCTATCCATACGGTTGGCCATCACGGCTTTTCTGGGCCATTTGGAAGGTCAAACGAGCCCCGAAGCGAGCCTACGCCTCATTTTGACGATTTTCGTGTGCTATTGCACACCATTTTTTGGGTGATCAGGATTCCGACGTCAAAAATGCCAAATTTGTTCGTGGACGTCCGTCAAGACGTTGTCTATCCATACGGTTGGCCATCACGGCTTTTCTGGGCCATTTGGAAGGTCAAACGAGCCCCGAAGCGAGCATACGCCTCATTTTGACGATTTTCGTGTGCTATTGCACACCATTTTTTGGGTGATCGGGATTCCGACGTCAAAAATGCAAAATTTTTCGTGGACGTCCGTCAAGACATTGTCTATCCATACGGTTGGCCATCACGGCTTTTCTGGGCCATTTGGAAGGTCAAACGAGCCCCAAAGCGAGCATACGCCTCATTTTGACGATTTTCGTGTGCTATTGCACACCATTTTTTGGGTTATCGGGATTCCAACGTTAAAAATGCCAAATTTGTTCGTGGACGTCCGTCAAGACGTTGTCTATGCATACGGTTGGCCATCACGGCTTTTCTGGGCCATTTGGAAGGTCAAACGAGCCCCGAAGCGAGCATACGCCTCATTTTGACGATTTTCATGTGCTATTGCACACCATTTTTTGGGTGATCGGGATTCCGACGTCAAAAATGCCAAATTTGTTCGTGGACGTCCGTCAAGACGTTGTCTATCCATACGGTTGGCCATCACGGCTTTTCTGGGCCATTTTGAAGGTCAAACGAGCCCCGAAGCGAGCATACGCCTCATTTTGACGATTTTCGTGTGCTATTGCACACCATTTTTTGGGTGATCGAGATTCCGACGTTAAAAATGCCAAATTTGTTCATGGACGTCCGTCAAGACGTTGTCTATCCATACGGTTGGCCATCACGGCTTTTCTGGGCCATTTGGAAGGTCAAACGAGCCCCGAAGCGAGCATACGCCTCATTTTGACGATTTTCGTGTGCTATTGCACACCATTTTTTGGGTGATCGGGATTCCGACGTCAATAATGCCAAATTTATTCGTGGACGTTCGTCAAGACGTTGTCTATGCAGACGGTTGGCCATCACGGCTTTTCTGGGCCATTTGGAAGGTCAAACGAGCCCCGAAGCGAGCATACGCCTCATTTTGACGATTTTCGTGTGCTATTGCACACCATTTTTTGGGTGATCGGGATTCCGACGTCAAAAATGCCAAATTTGTTCGTGGACGTCCGTCAAGACGTTGTCTATGCATACGGTTGGCCATCACGGCTTTTCTGGGCCATTTGGAAGGTCAAACGAGCCCCGAAGCGAGCATACGCCTCATTTTGACGATTTTCGTGTGCTATTGCAAACCATTTTTTGGGTGATCGGGATTCCGACGTCAAAATTGCCAAATTTGTTCGTGGACGTCCGTCAAGACGTTGTCTATCCATACGGTTGGCCATCACGGCTTTTCTGGGCCATTTGGAAGGTCAAACGAGCCCCGAAGCGAGCATACGCCTCATTTTGACGATTTTCGTGTGCTATTGCACACCATTTTTTGGGTGATCGGGATTCCGACGTCAAAAATGCAAAATTTGTTCGTGGACGTCCGTCAAGACGTTGTCTATCCATACGGTTGGCCATCACGGCTTTTCTGGGCCATTTGGAAGGTCAAACGAGCCCCGAAGCGAGCATACGCCTCATTTTGACGATTTTCGTGTGCTATTGCACACCATTTTTTTGGTAATCGGGATTCCGACGTCAAAAATGCCAAATTTGTTCGTGGACGTCCGTCAAGACGTTGTCTATGCATACGGTTGGCCATCACGGCTTTTCTGGGCCATTTGGAAGGTCAAACGAGCCCCGAAGCGAGCATACGCCTCATTTTGATGATTTTCGTGTGCTATTGCACACCATTTTTTGGGTGATCGGGATTCCGACGTCAAAAATGCCAAATTTGTTCGTGGACGTCCGTCAAGACGTTGTCTATGCATACAGTTGGCCATCACGGCTTTTCTGGGCCATTTGGAAGGTCAAACGAGCCCCGAAGCGAGCATACGCCTCATTTTGACGATTTTCGTGTGCTATTGCACACCATTTTTTGGGTGATCGGGATTTCGACGTCAAAAATGCCAAATTTGTTCGTGGACGTCCGTCAAGACGTTGTCTATGCATACGGTTGGCCATCACGGCTTTTCTGGTCCATTTGGAAGGTCAAACGAGCCCCGAAGCGAGCATACGCCTCATTTTGACGATTTTCGTGTGCTATTGCACACCATTTTTTGGGTGATCGGGATTCCGACGTCAAAAATGCAAAATTTGTTCGTGGACGTCCGTCAAGACGTTGTCTATCCATACGGTTGGCCATCATGGCTTTTCTGGGCCATTTGGAAGGTCAAACGAGCCCCGAAGCGAGCATACGCCTCATTTTGACGATTTTCGTGTGCTATTGCACACCATTTTTTGGGTGATCGGGATTCCGACGTCAAAAATGCCAAATTTGTTCGTGGACGTCCGTCAAGACATTGTCTATCCATACGGTTGGCCATCACGGCTTTTCTGGGCCATTTGGAAGGTCAAACGAGCCCCGAAGCGAGCATACGCCTCATTTTGACAATTTTCGTGTGCTATTGCACACCATTTTTTGGGTGATCGGGATTCCGACGTCAAAAATGCCAAATTTGTTCGTGGACGTCCGTCAAGACGTTGTCTATGCATACGGTTGGCCATCACGGCTTTTCTGGGCCATTTGGAAGGTCAAACGAGCCCCGAAGCGAGCATACGCCTCATTTTGACGATTTTCGTGTGCTATTGCACACCATTTTTTGGGTGATCGGGATTCCGACGTCAAAAATGCCAAATTTGTTCGTGGACGTCCGTCAAGACGTTGTCTATGCATACGGTTGGCCATCACGGCTTTTCTGGGCCATTTGGAAGGTCAAACGAGCCCCGAAGCGAGCATACGCCTCATCTTGACGATTTTCGTGTGCTATTGCACACCATTTTTTGGGTGATCGGGATTCCGACGTCAAAAATGCCAAATTTGTTCGTGGACGTCCGTCAAGACGTTGTCTATCCATACGGTTGGCCATCACGGCTTTTCTGGGCCATTTGGAAGGTCAAACGAGCCCCGAAGCGAGCATACGCCTCATTTTGACGATTTTCGTGTGCTATTGCACACCATTTTTTGGGTGATCGGGATTCCGACGTCAAAAATGTCAAATTTGTTCGTGGACGTCCGTCAAGACATTGTCTATCCATACGGTTGGCCATCACGGCTTTTCTGGGCCATTTGGAAGGTCAAACGAGCCCCGAAGCGAGCATACGCCTCATTTTGACGATTTTCGTGTGCTATTGCACACCATTTTTTGGGTGATCGGGATTCCGACGTCAAAAATGCCAAATTTGTTAGTGGACGTCCGTCAAGACGTTGTCTATGCATACAGTTGGCCATCACGGCTTTTCTGGGCCATTTGGAAGGTCAAACGAGCCCCGAAGCGAGCATACGCCTCATTTTGACGATTTTCGTGTGCTATTGCACACCATTTTTTGGGTGATCGGGATTCCGACGTCAAAAAAGCCAAATTTGTTCATGGACGTCCGTCAAGACGTTGTCTATGCATACGGTTGGCCATCACGGCTTTTCTGGGCCATTTGGAAGGTCAAACGAGCCCCGAAGCGAGCATACGCCTCATTTTGACGATTTTCGTGTGCTATTGCACACCATTTTTTGGGTGATCGGGATTCCGACGTCAAAATTGCCAAATTTGTTCGTGGACGTCCGTCAAGACGTTGTCTATCCATACGGTTGGCCATCACGGCTTTTCTGGGCCATTTGGAAGGTCAAACAAGCCCCGAAGCGAGCATACGCCTCATTTTGACGATTTTCGTGTGCTATTGCACACCATTTTTTGGGTGATCGGGATTCCGACGTCAAAAATGCCAAATTTGTTCGTTGACGTCCGTCAAGACATTGTCTATGCATACGGTTGGCCATCACGGCTTTTCTGGGCCATTTAGAAGGTCAAACGAGCCCCGAAGCGAGCATACGCCTCATTTTGATGATTTTCGTGTGCTATTGCACACCATTTTTTGGGTGATCGGGATTCCGACGTCAAAAATGCCAAATTTGTTCGTGGACGTCCGTCAAGACGTTGTCTATCCATACGGTTGGCCATCACGGCTTTTCTGGGCCATTTGGAAGGTCAAACGAGCCCCGAAGCGAGCATACGCCTCATTTTGACGATTTTCGTGTGCTATTGCACACCATTTTTTGGGTTATCAGGATTCCGACGTAAAAAATGCCAAATTTGTTCGTGGACGTCCGTCAAGACGTTGTCTATGCATACGGTTGGCCATCACGGCTTTTCTGGGCCATTTGGAAGGTCAAACGAGCCCCGAAGCGAGCATACGCCTCATCTTGACGATTTTCGTGTGCTATTGCACACCATTTTTTGGGTGATCGGGATTCCGACGTCAAAAATGCCAAATTTGTTCGTGGACGTCCGTCAAGACGTTGTCTATCCATACGGTTGGCCATCACGGCTTTTCTGGGCCATTTGGAAGGTCAAACGAGCCCCGAAGCGAGCATACGCCTCATTTTGACGATTTTCGTGTGCTATTGCACACCATTTTTTGGGTGATCGGGATTCCGACGTCAAAAATGTCAAATTTGTTCGTGGACGTCCGTCAAGACATTGTCTATCCATACGGTTGGCCATCACGGCTTTTCTGGGCCATTTGGAAGGTCAAACGAGCCCCGAAGCGAGCATACGCCTCATTTTGACGATTTTCGTGTGCTATTGCACACCATTTTTTGGGTGATCGGGATTCCGACGTCAAAAATGCCAAATTTGTTAGTGGACGTCCGTCAAGACGTTGTCTATGCATACAGTTGGCCATCACGGCTTTTCTGGGCCATTTGGAAGGTCAAACAAGCCCCGAAGCGAGCATACGCCTCATTTTGACGATTTTCGTGTGCTATTGCACACCATTTTTTGGGTGATCGGGATTCCGACGTCAAAATTGCCAAATTTGTTCGTGGACGTCCGTCAAGACGTTGTCTATCCATACGGTTGGCCATCACGGCTTTTCTGGGCCATTTGGAAGGTCAAACAAGCCCCGAAGCGAGCATACGCCTCATTTTGACGATTTTCGTGTGCTATTGCACACCATTTTTTGGGTGATCGGGATTCCGACGTCAAAAATGCCAAATTTGTTCGTTGACGTCCGTCAAGACATTGTCTATGCATACGGTTGGCCATCACGGCTTTTCTGGGCCATTTAGAAGGTCAAACGAGCCCCGAAGCGAGCATACGCCTCATTTTGATGATTTTCGTGTGCTATTGCACACCATTTTTTGGGTGATCGGGATTCCGACGTCAAAAATGCCAAATTTGTTCGTGGACGTCCGTCAAGACGTTGTCTATCCATACGGTTGGCCATCACGGCTTTTCTGGGCCATTTGGAAGGTCAAACGAGCCCCGAAGCGAGCATACGCCTCATTTTGACGATTTTCGTGTGCTATTGCACACCATTTTTTGGGTTATCAGGATTCCGACGTAAAAAATGCCAAATTTGTTCGTGGACGTCCGTCAAGACGTTGTCTATGCATACGGTTGGCCATCACGGCTTTTCTGGGCCATTTGGAAGGTCAAACGAGCCCCGAAGCGAGCATACGCCTCATTTTGACGATTTTCGTGTGCTATTGCACACCATTTTTTGGGTGATCGGGATTCCGACGTCAAAAATGCCAAATTTGTTCGTGGACGTCCGTCAAGACGTTGTCTATCCATACGGTTGGCCATCACGGCTTTTCTGGGCCATTTGGAAGGTCAAACGAGCCCCGAAGTGAGCATACGCCTCATTTTGACGATTTTCGTGTGCTATTGCACACCATTTTTTGGGTGATCGGGATTCCGACGTCAAAAATGCCAAATTTGTTCGTGGACGTCCGTCAAGACGTTGTCTATGCATACGGTTGGCCATCACGGCTTTTCTGGGCCATTTGGAAGGTCAAATGAGCCCCGAAGCGAGCATACGCCTCATTTGACGATTTTCGTGTGCTATTGCACACCATTTTTTGGGTGATCGGGATTCCGACGTTAAAAATGCCAAATTTGTTCGTGGACGTCCGTCAAGACGTTGTCTATGCATACGGTTGGCCATCACGGCTTTTGTGGGCCATTTGGAAGGTCAAACGAGCCCCGAAGCGAGCATACGCCTCGTTTTGACGATTTTCGTGTGCTATTGCACACAATTTTTTGGGTGATCGGGATTTCGACGTCAAAAATGCAAAATTTGTTCGTGGACGTCCGTCAAGACGTTGTCTATCCATACGGTTGGCCATCACGGCTTTTCTGGGCCATTTGGAAGGTCAAACGAGCCCCGAAGCGAGCATACGCCTCATTTTGACGATTTTCGTGTGCTATTGCACACCATTTTTTGGGTGATCGGGATTCCGACGTCAAAAATGCCAAATTTGTTCGTGGACGTCCGTCAAGACGTTGTCTATCCATACGGTTGGCCATCACGGCTTTTCTGGGCCATTTGGAAGGTCAAACGAGCCCCGAAGCGAGCATACGCCTCATTTTGACGATTTTCGTGTGCTATTGCACACCATTTTTTGGGTGATCGGGATTCCGACGTCAAAAATGCCAAATTTGTTCGTGGACGTCCGTCAAGACGTTGTCTATCCATACGGTTGGCCATCACGGCTTTTCTGGGCCATTTGGAAGTTCAAACGAGCCTCGAAGCGAGCATACGCCTCATTTTGACGATTTTCGTGTGCTATTGCACACCATTTTTTGGGTGATCGGGATTCTGACGTCAAAAATGCCAAATTTGTTCGTGGACGTCCGTCAAGACGTTGTCTATGCATACGGTTGGCCATCACGGCTTTTCTGGGCCATTTGGAAGGTCAAACGAGCCCCGAAGCGAGCATACGCCTAATTTTGAAGATTTTCGTGTGCTATTGCACACCATTTTTTGGGTGATCGGGATTCCGACGTCAAAAATACCAAATTTGTTCGTGGACGTCCATCAAGACGTTGTCTATGCATACGGTTGGCCATCACGGCTTTTCTGGGCAATTTGGAAGGTCAAACGAGCCCCGAAGCGAGCATACGCCTCATTTGACGATTTTCGTGTGCTATTGCACACCATTTTTTGGGTGATCGGGATTCCGACGTCAAAAATGCCAAATTTGTTCGTGGACGTCCGTCAAGACGTTGTCTATGCATACGGTTGGCCATCACGGCTTTTCTGGGCCATTTGGAAGGTCAAACGAGCCCCGAAGCGAGCATACGCCTCATTTTGACGATTTTCTTGTGCTATTGCACACCATTTTTTGGGTGATCGGGATTCCGACGTCAAAAATGCCAAATTTGTTCGTGGACGTCCGTCAAGACGTTGTCTATGCATACGGTTGGCCATCACGGCTTTTCTGGGCCATTTGGAAGGTCAAACGAGCCCCGAAGCGAGCATACGCCTCATTTTGATGATTTTCGTGTGCTATTGCACATCATTTTTTGGGTGATCGGGATTCCGACGTCAAAAATGCCAAATTTGTTCGTGGACGTCCGTCAAGACGTTGTATATGCATACGGTTGGCCATCACGGCTTTTTTGGGCCATTTGGAAGGTCAAACGAGCCCCGAAGCGAGCATACGCCTCATTTTGACGATTTTCATGTGCTATTGCACACCATTTTTTGGGTGATCGGGATTCCGACGTCAAAAATGCCAAAATTGTTCGTGGACGTCCGTCAAGACATTGTCTATCCATACGGTTGGCCATCACGGCTTTTCTGCGCCATTTGGCAGGTCAAACGAGCCCCGAAGCGAGCATACGCCTCATTTTGACGATTTTCGTGTGCTATTTCACACCATTTTTTGGGTGATCGGGATTCCGACGTCAAAAATGCCAAAATTGTTCGTGGACGTCCGTCAAGACGTTGTCTATCCATACGGTTGGCCATCACGGCTTTTCTGGGCCATTTGGCAGGTCAAACGAGCCCCGAAGCGAGCATACGCCTCATTTTGACGATTTTCGTGTGCTAGCACACCATTTTTTGGGTGATCGGGATTCCGACGTCAAAAATGCCAAATTTGTTCGTGGACGTCCGTCAAGACATTGTCTATCCATACGGTTGGCCATCACGGCTTTTCTGGGCCATTTGGAAGGTCAAACGAGCCCCGAAGCGACCATACGCCTCATTTTGACGATTTTCGTGTGCTATTGCACACCATTTTTTGGGTGATCGGGATTCCGATGTCAAAAATGCCAAATTTGTTCGTGGACGTCCGTCAAGACGTTGTCTATGCATACGGTTGGCCATCACGGCTTTTCTGGGCCATTTGGAAGGTCAAACGAGCCCCGAAGCGAGCATACGCCTCATTTTGACGATTTTCGTGTGCTATTGCACACCATTTTTTGGGTGATCGGGATTCCGACGTCAAAAAAGCCAAATTTGTTCATGGACGTCCGTCAAGACGTTGTCTATGCATACGGTTGGCCATCACGGCTTTTCTGGGCCATTTGGAAGGTCAAACGAGCCCCGAAGCGAGCATACGCCTCATTTTGACGATTTTCGTGTGCTATTGCACACCATTTTTTGGGTGATCGGGATTCCGACGTCAAAATTGCCAAATTTGTTCGTGGACGTCCGTCAAGACGTTGTCTATCCATACGGTTGGCCATCACGGCTTTTCTGGGCAATTTGGAAGGTCAAACGAGCCCCGAAGCGAGCATACGCCTCATTTTGACGATTTTCGTGTGCTATTGCACACCATTTTTTGGGTGATCGGGATTCCGACGTAAAAATTGCCAAATTTGTTCGTGGACGTCCGTCAAGATGTTGTCTATCCATACGGTTGGCCATCACGGCTTTTCTGGGCCATTTGGAAGGTCAAACGAGCCCCGAAGCGAGCATACGCCTCATTTTGACGATTTTCGTGTGCTATTGCACACCATTTTTTGGGTGATCGGGATTCCGACGTCAAAAATGCCAAATTTGTTCGTGGACGTCCGTCAAGACGTTGTCTATCCATACGGTTGGCCATCACGGCTTTTCTGGGCCATTTGGAAGGTCAAACGAGCCCCGAAGCGAGCATACGCCTCATTTTGACGATTTTCGTGTGCTATTGCACACCATTTTTTGGGTGATCGGGATTCCGACGTCAAAAATGCCAAATTTGTTCGTGGACGTCCGTCAAGACGTTGTCTATGCATACGGTTGGCCATCACGGCTTTTCTGGGCCATTTGGAAGGTCAAATGAGCCCCGAAGCGAGCATACGCCTCATTTGACGATTTTCGTGTGCTATTGCACACCATTTTTTGGGTGATCGGGATTCCGACGTTAAAAATGCCAAATTTGTTCGTGGACGTCCGTCAAGACGTTGTCTATGCATACGGTTGGCCATCACGGCTTTTCTGGGCCATTTGGAAGGTCAAACGAGCCCCGAAGCGAGCATACGCCTCGTTTTGACGATTTTCGTGTGCTATTGCACACAATTTTTTGGGTGATCGGGATTTCGACGTCAAAAATGCAAAATTTGTTCGTGGACGTCCGTCAAGACGTTGTCTATCCATACGGTTGGCCATCACGGCTTTTCTGGGCCATTTGGAAGGTCAAACGAGCCCCGAAGCGAGCATACGCCTCATTTTGACGATTTTCGTGTGCTATTGCACACCATTTTTTGGGTGATCGGGATTCCGACGTCAAAAATGCCAAATTTGTTCGTGGACGTCCGTCAAGACGTTGTCTATCCATACGGTTGGCCATCACGGCTTTTCTGGGCCATTTGGAAGGTCAAACGAGCCCCGAAGCGAGCATACGCCTCATTTTGACGATTTTCGTGTGCTATTGCACAACATTTTTTGGGTGATCGGGATTCCGACGTCAAAAATGCCAAATTTCTTCGTGGACGTCCGTCAAGACGTTGTCTATCCATACGGTTTGCCATCACGGCTTTTCTGGGCCATTTGGAAGGTCAAACGAGCCCTGAAGCGAGCATACGCCTCATTTTGACGATTTTCGTGTGCTATTGCACACCATTTTTTGGGTGATCGGGATTCCGACGTCAAAAATGCCAAATTTGTTCGTGGACGTCCGTCAAGACGTTGTCTATGCATACGGTTGGCCATCACGGCTTTTCTGGGCCATTTGGAAGGTCAAACGAGCCCCGAAGCGAGCATACGCCTCATTTTGACGATTTTCGTGTGCTATTGCACACCATTTTTTGGGTGATCGGGATTCCGACGTCAAAAATGCCAAATTTGTTCGTGGACGTCCGTCAAGACGTTGTCTATGCATACGGTTGGCCATCACGGCTTTTCTGGGCCATTTGGAAGGTCAAACGAGCCCCGAAGCGAGCATACGCCTCATTTTGACGATTTTTGTGTGCTATTGCACACCATTTTTTGGGTGATCGGGATTCCGACGTCAAAAATGCCAAATTTGTTCGTGGACGTCCGTCAAGACGTTGTCTATGCATACGGTTGGCCATCACGGCTTTTTTGGGCCATTTGGAAGGTCAAACGAGCCCCGAAGCGAGCATACGCCTCATTTTGACGATTTTCGTGTGCTATTGCACACCATTTTTTGGGTGATCGGGATTCCGACGTCAAAAATGCCAAATTTGTTCGTGGACGTCCATCAAGACGTTGTCTATCCATACGGTTGGCCATCACGGCTTTTCTGGGCCATTTGGAAGGTCAAACGAGCCCCGAAGCGAGCATACGCCTCATTTTGACGATTTTCGTGTGCTATTGCACACCATTTTTTGGGTGATCGGGATTCCGACGTCAAAAATGCCAAATTTGTTCGTGGACGTCCGTCAAGATGTTGTCTATCCATACGGTTTGCCATCACGGCTTTTCTTGGCCATTTGGAAGGTCAAACGAGCCCCGAAGCGAGCATACGCCTCATTTTGACGATTTTCGTGTGCTATTGCACACCATTTTTTGGGTGATCGGGATTCCGATGTCAAAAATGCTAAATTTTTTCGTGGACGTCCGTCAAGACGTTGTCTATCCATACGGTTGGACATCACGGCTTTTCTGGGCCATTTGGAAGGTCAAACGAGCCCCGAAGCGAGCATACGCCTCATTTTGACGATTTTCGTGTGCTATTGCACACCATTTTTTGGGTGATCGGGATTCCGACGTCAAAAATGCCAAATTTGTTCGTGGACGTCCGTCAAGACGTTGTCTATCCATACGGTTGGCCATCACGGCTTTTCTGGGCCATTTGGAAGGTCAAACGAGCCCCGAAGCGAGCATACGCCTCATTTTGACGATTTTCGTGTGCTATTGCACACCATTTTTTGGGTGATCGGGATTCCGACGTGAAAAATGCCAAATTAGTTCGTGGACGTCCGTCAAGACGTTGTCTATGCATACGGTTGGCCATCACGGCTTTTCTGGGCCATTTGGAAGGTCAAACGAGCCCCGAAGCGAGCATACGCCTCATTTTGACGATTTTCGTGTGCTATTGCACACCATTTTTTGGGTGATCGGGATTCCGACGTCAAAAATGCCAAATTTGTTCGTGGACGTCCGTCAAGACGTTGTCTATCCATACGGTTGGCCATCACGGCTTTTCTGGGCCATTTGGAATGTCAAACGAGCCCCGAAGCGAGCATACGCCTCATTTTGACGATTTTCGTGTGCTATTGCACACCATTTTTTGGGTGATCGGGATTCCGACGTAAAAAATGCAAAATTTGTTCGTGGACGTCCGTCAAGACGTTGTCTATCCATACGGTTGTCCATCACGGCTTTTCTGGGTCATTTGGAAGGTCAAACGAGCCCCGAAGCGAGCATACGCCTCATTTTGACGATTTTCGTGTGCTATTGCACACCTTTTTTTTGGGTGATCGGGATTCCGACGTCAAAAATGCCAAATTTGTTCGTGGACGTCCGTCAAGACGTTGTCTATGCATACGGTTGGCCATCACGGCTTTTCTGGGCCATTTGGAAGGTCAAACGAGCCCCGAAGCGAGCATACGCCTCATTTTGACGATTTTCGTGTGCTATTGCACACCATTTTTTGGGTGATCGGGATTCCGACGTCAAAAATGCCAAATTTGTTCGTGGACGTCCGTCAAGACGTTGTCTATGCATACGGTTGGCCATCACGGCTTTTCTGGGCCATTTGGAAGGTCAAACGAGCCCCGAAGCAAGCATACGCCTCATTTTGACGATTTTCGTGTGCTATTGCACACCATTTTTTGGGTGATCGGGATTCCGACGTCAAAAATGCCAAATTTGTTCGTGGACGTCCGTAAAGACGTTGTCTATGCATACGGTTGGCCATCACGGCTTTTCTGGGCCATTTGTAAGGTCAAACGAGCCCCGAAGCGAGCATACGCCTCATTTTGACGATTTTCGTGTGCTATTGCACACCATTTTTTGGGTGATCGGGATTCCGACGTCAAAAATGCCAAATTTGTTCGTGGACATCCGTCAAGACGTTGTCTATCCATACGGTTGGCAATCACGGCTTTTCTGGGCCATTTGGAAGGTCAAACGAGCCCCGAAGCGAGCATACGCCTCATTTTGACGATTTTCGTGTGCTATTGCACACCATTTTTTGGGTGATCGGGATTCCGACATCAAAAATGCCAAATTTGTTCGTGAACGTCCGTCAAGACGTTGTCTATCCATACGGTTGGCCATCACGGCTTTTCTGGGCCATTTGGAAGGTCAAACGAGCCCCGAAGCGAGCATACGCCTCATTTTGACGATTTTCGTGTGCTATTGCACACCATTTTTTGGGTGATCGGGATTCCGACGTCAAAAATGCCAAATTTGTTCATGGACGTCCGTCAAGACGTTGTCTATCCATACGGTTGGCCATCACGGCTTTTCTGGGCCATTTTGAAGGTCAAACGAGCCCCGAAGCGAGCATACGCCTCATTTTGACGATTTTCGTGTGCTATTGCACACCATTTTTTGGGTGGTCGGGATTCCGACGTCAAAAATGCCAAATTTGTTCGTGAACGTCCGTCAAGACGTTGTCTATCCATACGGTTGGCCATCACGGCTTTTCTGGGCCATTTGGAAGGTCAAACGAGCCCCGAAGCGAGCATACGCATCATTTTGACGATTTTCGTGTGCTATTGCACACCATTTTTTGGGTGAACGGGATTCCGACGTCAAAAATGCCAAATTTGTTCGTGGACGTCCGTCAAGACGTTGTCTATCCATACGGTTGGCCATCACGGCTTTTCTGGGCCATTTGGAAGGTCAAACGAGCCCCGAAGCGAGCATACGCCTCATTTTGACGATTTTCGTGTGCTATTGCACACCATTTTTTGGGTGATCGGGATTCCGACGTCAAAAATGCCAAATTTGTTCGTGGACGTCCGTCAAGACGTTGTCTATTCATACGGTTGGCCATCACGGCTTTTCTGGGCCATTTGGAAGGTCAAACGAGCCCCGAAGCGAGCATACGCCTCATTTTGACGATTTTCGTGTGCTATTGCACACCATTTTTTGGGTGATCGGGATTCCGACGTCAAGAATGCCAAATTTGTTCGTGGACGTCCGTCAAGACGTTGTCTATCCATACGGTTGGCCATCACGGCTTTTCTGGGCCATTTAGAAGGTCAAACGAGCCCCGAAGCGAGCATACGCCTCATTTTGACGATTTTCGTGTGCTATTGCACACCATTTTTTGGGTGATCGGGATTCCGACGTCAAAAATGCCAAATTTGTTCGTGGACGTCCGTCAAGACGTTGTCTATCCATACGGTTGGCCATCACGACTTTTCTGGGCCATTTGGAAGGTCAAACGAGCCCCGAAGCGAGCATACGCCTCATTTTGACGATTTTCGTGTGCTATTGCACACCATTTTTTGGATGATCAGGATTCCGACGTCAAAAATGCCAAATTTGTTCGTGGACGTCCGTCAAGACGTTGTCTATCCATACGGTTGGCCATCACGACTTTTCTGGGCCATTTAAAAGGTCAAACGAGCCCCGAAGCGAGCATACGCCTTATTTTGACGATTTTCGTGTGCTATTGCACACCATTTTTTGGGTGATCGGGATTCCGACGTCAAAAATGCCAAATTTGTTCGTGGACGTCCGTCAAGACGTTGTCTATGCATACGGTTGGCCATCACGGCTTTTCTGGGCCATTTGGAAGGTCAAACGAGCCCCGAAGCGAGCATACACCTCATTTTGACGATTTTCGTGTTCTATTGCACACCATTTTTTGGGTGATCGGGATTCCGACGTCAAAAATGCAAAATTTGTTCGTGGACGTCCGTCAAGACGTTGTCTATGCATACGGTTGGCCATCACGGCTTTTCTGGGCCATTTGGAAGGTCAAATGAGCCCCGAAGCGAGCATACGCCTCATTTTGACGATTTTCGTGTGCTATTGCACACCATTTTTTGGGTGATCGGGATTCCGACGTCAAAAATGCCAAATTTGTTCGTGGACGTCCTTCAAGACGTTGTCTATGCATACGGTTGGCCATCACGGCTTTTCTGGGCCATTTGGAAGGTCAAACGAGCCCCGAAGCGAGCATACGCCTTATTTTGACGATTTTCGTGTGCTATTGCACACCATTTTTTGGGTGATCGGGATTCCGGCGTCAAAAATGCCAAATTTGTTCGTGGACGTTCGTCAAGACGTTGTCTGTCCATACGGTTGGCCATCACAGCTTTTCTGGGCCATTTGGAAGGTCAAACGAGCCCCGAAGCGAGCATACGCCTCGTTTTGACGATTTTCGTGTGCTATTGCACACCATTTTTTGGGTGATCGAGATTCCGGCGTCAAAAATGCCAAATTTGTTCGTGGACGTCCATCAAGACGTTGTCTGTCCATACGGTGTGCCATCACAGCTTTTCTGGGCCATTTGGAAGGTCAAACGAGCCCCGAAGCGAGCATACGCCTCATTTTGACGATATTCGTGTGCTATTGCACACCATTTTTTGGGTGATCGGGATTCCGACGTCAAAAATGCCAAATTTGTTCGTGGACGTCCGTCAAGACGTTGTCTATCCATACGGTTGGCCATCACGGCTTTTCTGGGCCATTTGGAAGGTCAAACGAGCCCCGAAGCGAGCATACTCCTCATTTTGACGATTTTCGTGTGCTATTGCACACCATTTTTTGGGTGATCGGGATTCCGACGTCAAGAATGCCAAATTTGTTCGTGGACGTCCGTCAAGACGTTGTCTATCCATACGGTTGGCCATCACGGCTTTTCTGGGCCATTTGGAAGGTCAAACGAGCCCTGAAGCGAGCATACGCCTCATTTTGACGATTTTCGTGTGCTATTGCACACCATTTTTTGGGTGATCGGGATTCCGACGTCAAAAATGCCAAATTTGTTCGTGGACGTCCGTCAAGACGTTGTCTATGCATACGGTTGGCCATCACGGCTTTTCTGGGCCATTTGGAAGGTCAAACGAGCCCCGAAGCGAGCATACCCCTCATTTTGACGATTTTCGTGTTCTATTGCACACCATTTTTTGGGTGATCGGGATTCTGACGTCAAAAATGCCAAATTTGTTCGTGGACGTCCGTCAAGACGTTGTCTATCCATACAGTTGGCCATCACGTCTTTTCTGGGCCATTTGGAAGGTCAAACGAGCCCCGAAGCGAGCATACGCCTCATTTTGACGATTTTCGTGTGCTATTGCACAACATTTTTTGGGTGATCGGGATTCCGACGTCAAAAATGCCAAATTTGTTCGTGGACGTCCGTCAAGACGTTGTCTATCCATACGGTTGGCCATCACGGCTTTTCTGGGCCATTTGGAAGGTCAAACGAGCCCCGAAGCGAGCATACGCCTCATTTTGACGATTTTCGTGTGCTATTGCACACCATTTTTTGGGTGATCGGGATTCCGACGTGAAAAATGCCAAATTAGTTCGTGGACGTCCGTCAAGACGTTGTCTATGCATACGGTTGGCCATCACGGCTTTTCTGGGCCATTTGGAAGGTCAAACGAGCCCCGAAGCGAGCATACGCCTCATTTTGACGATTTTCGTGTGCTATTGCACACCATTTTTTGGGTGATCGGGATTCCGACGTCAAAAATGCCAAATTTGTTCGTGGACGTCCGTCAAGACGTTGTCTATCCATACGGTTGGCCATCACGGCTTTTCTGGGCCATTTGGAAGGTCAAACGAGCCCCGAAGCGAGCATACGCCTCATTTTGACGATTTTCGTGTGCTATTGCACACCATTTTTTGGGTGATCAGGATTCCGACGTCAAAAATGCAAAATTTGTTCGTGGACGTCCGTCAAGACGTTGTCTATCCATACGGTTGTCCATCACGGCTTTTCTGGGCCATTTAAAAGGTCAAACGAGCCCCGAAGCGAGCATACGCCTCATTTTGATGATTTTCGTGTGCTATTGCACACCATTTTTTGGGTGATCGGGATTCCGACGTCAAAAATGCCAAATTTGTTCGTGGACGTCCGTCAAGACGTTGTCTATGCATACGGTTGGCCATCACGGCTTTTCTGGGCCATTTGGAAGGTCAAACGAGCCCCGAAGCGAGCATACGCCTCATTTTGACGATTTTCGTGTGCTATTGCACACCATTTTTTGGGTGATCGGGATTCCGACGTCAAAAATGCCAAATTTGTTCGTGGACGTCCGTCAAGACGTTGTCTATGCATACGGTTGGCCATCACGGCTTTTTTGGGCCATTTGGAAGGTCAAACGAGCCCCGAAGCAAGCATACGCCTCATTTTGACGATTTTCGTGTGCTATTGCACACCATTTTTTGGGTGATCGGGATTCCGACGTCAAAAATGCCAAATTTGTTCGTGGACGTCCGTCAAGACGTTGTGTATGCATACGGTTGGCCATCACGGCTTTTCTGGGCCATTTGTAAGGTCAAACAAGCCCCGAAGCGAGCATACGCCTCATTTTGACGATTTTCGTGTGCTATTGCACACCATTTTTTGGGTGATCGGGATTCCGACGTCAAAAATGCCAAATTTGTTCGTGGACATCCGTCAAGACGTTGTCTATCCATACGGTTGGCCATCACGGCTTTTCTGGGCCATTTGGAAGGTCAAACGAGCCCCGAAGCGAGCATACGCCTCATTTTGACGATTTTCGTGTGCTATTGCACACCATTTTTTGGGTTATCGGGATTCCGACGTCAAAAATGCCAAATTTGTTCGTGGACGTCCGTCAAGACGTTGTCTATCCATACGGTTGGCCATCACGGCTTTTCTGGGCCATTTGGAAGGTCAAACGAGCCCCGAAGCGAGCATACGCCTCATTTTGACGATTTTCGTGTGCTATTGCACACCATTTTTTGGGTGATCGGGATTCCGACGTCAAAAATGCCAAATTTGTTCGTGGACGTCCGTCAAGACGTTGTCTATCCATACGGTTGGCCATCACGACTTTTCTGGGCCATTTGGAAGGTCAAACGAGCCCCGAAGCGAGCATACGCCTCATTTTGACGATTTTCGTGTGCTATTGCACACCATTTTTTGGATGATCAGGATTCCGACGTCAAAAATGCCAAATTTGTTCGTGGACGTCCGTCAAGACGTTGTCTATCCATACGGTTGGCCATCACGACTTTTCTGGGCCATTTAAAAGGTCAAACGAGCCCCGAAGCGAGCATACGCCTTATTTTGACGATTTTCGTGTGCTATTGCACACCATTTTTTGGGTGATCGGGATTCCGACGTCAAAAATGCCAAATTTGTTCGTGGACGTCCGTCAAGACGTTGTCTATGCATACGGTTGGCCATCACGGCTTTTCTGGGCCATTTGGAAGGTCAAACGAGCCCCGAAGCGAGCATACACCTCATTTTGACGATTTTCGTGTTCTATTGCACACCATTTTTTGGGTGATCGGGATTCCGACGTCAAAAATGCAAAATTTGTTCGTGGACGTCCGTCAAGACGTTGTCTATGCATACGGTTGGCCATCACGGCTTTTCTGGGCCATTTGGAAGGTCAAATGAGCCCCGAAGCGAGCATACGCCTCATTTTGACGATTTTCGTGTGCTATTGCACACCATTTTTTGGGTGATCGGGATTCCGACGTCAAAAATGCCAAATTTGTTCGTGGACGTCCTTCAAGACGTTGTCTATGCATACGGTTGGCCATCACGGCTTTTCTGGGCCATTTGGAACGTCAAACGAGCCCCGAAGCGAGCATACGCCTTATTTTGACGATTTTCGTGTGCTATTGCACACCATTTTTTGGGTGATCGGGATTCCGGCGTCAAAAATGCCAAATTTGTTCGTGGACGTTCGTCAAGACGTTGTCTGTCCATACGGTTGGCCATCACAGCTTTTCTGGGCCATTTGGAAGGTCAAACGAGCCCCGAAGCGAGCATACGCCTCGTTTTGACGATTTTCGTGTGCTATTGCACACCATTTTTTGGGTGATCGAGATTCCGGCGTCAAAAATGCCAAATTTGTTCGTGGACGTCCATCAAGACGTTGTCTGTCCATACGGTGTGCCATCACAGCTTTTCTGGGCCATTTGGAAGGTCAAACGAGCCCCGAAGCGAGCATACGCCTCATTTTGACGATATTCGTGTGCTATTGCACACCATTTTTTGGGTGATCGGGATTCCGACGTCAAAAATGCCAAATTTGTTCGTGGACGTCCGTCAAGACGTTGTCTATCCATACGGTTGGCCATCACGGCTTTTCTGGGCCATTTGGAAGGTCAAACGAGCCCCGAAGCGAGCATACTCCTCATTTTGACGATTTTCGTGTGCTATTGCACACCATTTTTTGGGTGATCGGGATTCCGACGTCAAGAATGCCAAATTTGTTCGTGGACGTCCGTCAAGACGTTGTCTATCCATACGGTTGGCCATCACGGCTTTTCTGGGCCATTTGGAAGGTCAAACGAGCCCTGAAGCGAGCATACGCCTCATTTTGACGATTTTCGTGTGCTATTGCACACCATTTTTTGGGTGATCGGGATTCCGACGTCAAAAATGCCAAATTTGTTCGTGGACGTCCGTCAAGACGTTGTCTATGCATACGGTTGGCCATCACGGCTTTTCTGGGCCATTTGGAAGGTCAAACGAGCCCCGAAGCGAGCATACGCCTCATTTTGACGATTTTCGTGTGCTATTGCACACCATTTTTTGGGTGATCGGGATTCCGACGTCAAAAATGCCAAATTTGTTCGTGGACGTCCGTCAAGACGTTGTCTATCCATACGGTTGGCCATCACGGCTTTTCTGGGCCATTTGGAAGGTCAAACGAGCCCCGAAGCGAGCATACGCCTCATTTTGACGATTTTCGTGTGCTATTGCACACCATTTTTTGGGTGATCAGGATTCCGACGTCAAAAATGCAAAATTTGTTCGTGGACGTCCGTCAAGACGTTGTCTATCCATACGGTTGTCCATCACGGCTTTTCTGGGCCATTTAAAAGGTCAAACGAGCCCCGAAGCGAGCATACGCCTCATTTTGATGATTTTCGTGTGCTATTGCACACCATTTTTTGGGTGATCGGGATTCCGACGTCAAAAATGCCAAATTTGTTCGTGGACGTCCGTCAAGACGTTGTCTATGCATACGGTTGGCCATCACGGCTTTTCTGGGCCATTTGGAAGGTCAAACGAGCCCCGAAGCGAGCATACGCCTCATTTTGACGATTTTCGTGTGCTATTGCACACCATTTTTTGGGTGATCGGGATTCCGACGTCAAAAATGCCAAATTTGTTCGTGGACGTCCGTCAAGACGTTGTCTATGCATACGGTTGGCCATCACGGCTTTTTTGGGCCATTTGGAAGGTCAAACGAGCCCCGAAGCAAGCATACGCCTCATTTTGACGATTTTCGTGTGCTATTGCACACCATTTTTTGGGTGATCGGGATTCCGACGTCAAAAATGCCAAATTTGTTCGTGGACGTCCGTCAAGACGTTGTGTATGCATACGGTTGGCCATCACGGCTTTTCTGGGCCATTTGTAAGGTCAAACAAGCCCCGAAGCGAGCATACGCCTCATTTTGACGATTTTCGTGTGCTATTGCACACCATTTTTTGGGTGATCGGGATTCCGACGTCAAAAATGCCAAATTTGTTCGTGGACATCCGTCAAGACGTTGTCTATCCATACGGTTGGCCATCACGGCTTTTCTGGGCCATTTGGAAGGTCAAACGAGCCCCGAAGCGAGCATACGCCTCATTTTGACGATTTTCGTGTGCTATTGCACACCATTTTTTGGGTTATCGGGATTCCGACGTCAAAAATGCCAAATTTGTTCGTGGACGTCCGTCAAGACGTTGTCTATCCATACGGTTGGCCATCACGGCTTTTCTGGGCCATTTGGAAGGTCAAACGAGCCCCGAAGCGAGCATACGCCTCATTTTGACGATTTTCGTGTGCTATTGCACACCATTTTTTGGGTGATCGGGATTCCGACGTCAAAAATGCCAAATTTGTTCGTGGACGTCCGTCAAGACGTTGTCTATCCATACGGTTGGCCATCACGACTTTTCTGGGCCATTTGGAAGGTCAAACGAGCCCCGAAGCGAGCATACGCCTCATTTTGACGATTTTCGTGTGCTATTGCACACCATTTTTTGGATGATCAGGATTCCGACGTCAAAAATGCCAAATTTGTTCGTGGACGTCCGTCAAGACGTTGTCTATCCATACGGTTGGCCATCACGACTTTTCTGGGCCATTTAAAAGGTCAAACGAGCCCCGAAGCGAGCATACGCCTCATTTTGACGATTTTCGTGTGCTATTGCACACCATTTTTTGGGTGATCGGGATTCCGACGTCAAAAATGCCAAATTTGTTCGTGGACGTCCGTCAAGACGTTGTCTATGCATACGGTTGGCCATCACGGCTTTTCTGGGCCATTTGGAAGGTCAAACGAGCCCCGAAGCGAGCATACACCTCATTTTGACGATTTTCGTGTTCTATTGCACACCATTTTTTGGGTGATCGGGATTCCGGTGTCAAAAATGCCAAATTTATTCGTGGACGTCCATCAAGACGTTGTCTGTCCATACGGTTGGCCATCACGGCTTTTCTCGGCCATTTGGAAGGTCAAACGAGCCCCGAAGCGAGCATACGCCTCATTTTGACGATATTCGTGTGCTATTGCACACCATTTTTTGGGTGATCGGGATTCCGACGTCAAAAATGCCAAATTTGTTCGTGGACGTCCGTCAAGACGTTGTCTATCCATACGGTTTGCCATCACGGCTTTTCTGGGCCATTTGGAAGGTCAAACGAGCCCCGAAGCGAGCATACGCCTCATTTTGACGATTTTCGTGTGCTATTGCACACCATTTTTTGGGTGATCGGGATTCCGACGTCAAAAATGCCAAATTTGTTCGTGGACGTCCGTCAAGACGTTGTCTATGCATACGGTTGGCCATCACGGCTTTTCTGGGCCATTTGGAAGGTCAAACGAGCCCCGAAGCAAGCATACGCCTCATTTTGATGATTTTCGTGTGCTATTGCACACCATTTTTTGGGTGATCGGGATTCCGACGTCAAAAATGCCAAATTTGTTCGTGGACGTCCGTCAAGACGTTGTCTATGCATACGGTTGGCCATCACGGCTTTTCTGGGCCATTTGTAAGGTCAAACAAGCCCCGAAGCGAGCATACGCCTCATTTTGACGATTTTCGTGTGCTATTGCACACCATTTTTTGGGTGATCGGGATTCCGATGTCAAAAATGCCAAATTTGTTCGTGGACGTCCATCAAAACGTTGTCTATCCATACGGTTGGCCATCACGTCTTTTCTGGGCCATTTGGAAGGTCAAACGAGCCCTGAAGCGAGCATACGCCTCATTTTGACGATTTTCGTGTGCTATTGCACACCATTTTTTGGGTGATCGGGATTCCGACGTCAAAAATGCCAAATTTGTTCGTGGACGTCCGTCAAGATGTTGTATATCCATACGGTTGGCCATCACGGCTTTTCTGGGCCATTTGGAAGGTCAAACGAGCCCCGAAGCGAGCATACGCCTCATTTTGACGATTTTCGTGTGCTATTGCACACCATTTTTTGGGTGATCGGGATTCTGACGTCAAAAATGCCATATTTGTTCGTGGACGTCCGTCAAGACGTTGTCTATGTATACGGTTGGCTATCACGGCTTTTCTGGGCCATTTGGAAGGTCAAACGAGCCCCGAAGCGAGCATACGCCTCATTTTGACGATTTTCGTGTGCTATTGCACACCATTTTTTGGGTGATCGGGATTCCGACGTCAAAAATGCCAAATTTGTTCGTGGACGTCCGTCAAGACGTTGTCTATCCATACGGTTGGCCATCACGGCTTTTCTGGGCCATTTGGAAGGTCAAACGAGCCCCGAAGCGAGCATACGCCTCATTTTGACGATTTTCGTGTGCTATTGCACACCATTTTTTGGGTGGTCGGGATTCCGACGTCAAAAATGCCAAATTTGTTCGTGAACGTCCGTCAAGACATTGTCTATCCATACGGTTGGCCATCACGGCTTTTCTGGGCCATTTGGAAGGTCAAACGAGCCCCGAAGCGAGCATACGCCTCATTTTGACGATTTTCGTGTGCTATTGCACACCATTTTTTGGGTGATCGGGATTCCGACGTCAAAAATGCCAAATTTGTTCGTGGACGTCCGTCAAGACGTTGTCTATCCATACGGTTGGCCATCACGGCTTTTCTGGGCCATTTGGAAGGTCAAACGAGCCCCGAAGCGAGCATACGCCTCATTTTGACGATTTTCGTGTGCTATTGCACACCATTTTTTGGGTGATCGGGATTCCGACGTCAAAAATGCCAAATTTGTTCGTGGACGTCCGTCAAGACGTTGTCTATTCATACGGTTGGCCATCACGGCTTTTCTGGGCCATTTGGAAGGTCAAACGAGCCCCGAAGCGAGCATACGCCTCATTTTGACGATTTTCGTGTGCTATTGCACACCATTTTTTGGGTGATCGGGATTCCGACGTCAAGAATGCCAAATTTGTTCGTGGACGTCCGTCAAGACATTGTCTATGCATACGGTTGGCCATCACGGCTTTTCTGGGCCATTTGGAAGGTCAAACGAGCCCCGAAGCGAGCATACGCCTCATTTTGACGATTTTCGTGTGCTATTGCACACCATTTTTTGGGTGATCGGGATTCCGACGTCAAAAATGCCAAATTTGTTCGTGGACGTCCGTCAAGACGTTGTCTATCCATACGGTTGGCCATCACGGCTTTTCTTGGCCATTTGGAAGGTCAAACGAGCCCCGAAGCGAGCATACGCCTCATTTTGACGATTTTCGTGTGCTATTGCACACCATTTTTTGGGTGATCGGGATTCCGATGTCAAAAATGCCAAATTTGTTCGTGGACATCCGTCAAGACGTTGTCTATCCATACGGTTGGCCATCACGGCTTTTCTGGGCCATTTGGAAGGTCAAACGAGCCCCGAAGCAAGCATACGCCTCATTTTGACGATTTTCGTGTGCTATTGCACACCATTTTTTGGGTGATCGGGATTCCGACGTCAAAAATGCCAAATTTGTTCGTGGACGTCCGTCAAGACGTTGTCTATGCATACGGTTGGCCATCACGGCTTTTCTGGGCCATTTGTAAGGTCAAACAAGCCCCGAAGCGAGCATACGCCTCATTTTGACGATTTTCGTGTGCTATTGCACACCATTTTTTGGGTGATCGGGATTCCGATGTCAAAAATGCCAAATTTGTTCGTGGACATCCGTCAAGACGTTGTCTATCCATACGGTTGGCCATCACGGCTTTTCTGGGCCATTTGGAAGGTCAAACGAGCCCTGAAGCGAGCATACGCCTCATTTTGACGATTTTCGTGTGCTATTGCACACCATTTTTTGGGTGATCGGGATTTCGATGTCAAAAATGCCAAATTTGTTCGTGGACGTCCGTCAAGACGTTGTCTATCCATACGGTTGGCCATCACGGCTTTTCTGGGCCATTTGGAAGGTCAAACGAGTCCCGAAGCGAGCATACGCCTCATTTTGACGATTTTCGTGTGCTATTGCACACCATTTTTTGGGTGATCGAGATTCCGACGTCAAAAATGCCAAATTTGTTCGTGGACGTCCGTCAAAACGTTGTCTATGCATACGGTTGGCCATCACGGCTTTTCTGGGCCATTTGGAAGGTCAAACGAGCCCCGAAGCGAGCATACGCCTCATTTTGACGATTTTCGTGTGCTATTGCACACCATTTTTTGGGTGATCGGGATTCCAACGTCAAAAATGCCAAATTTGTTCGTGGACGTCCGTCAAGACATTGTCTGTCCATACGGTTGGCCATCACAGCTTTTCTGGGCCATTTGGAAGGTCAAACGAGCCCCGAAGCGAGCATACGCCTCATTTTGACGATATTCGTGTGCTATTGCACACCATTTTTTGGGTGATCGGGATTCCGACGTCAAAAATGCCAAATTTGTTCGTGGACGTCCGTCAAGACGTTGTCTATCCATACGGTTGGCCATCACGGCTTTTCTGGGCCATTTGGAAGGTCAAACGAGCCCCGAAGCGAGCATACGCCTCATTTTGACGATTTTCGTGTGCTATTGCACACCATTTTTTGGGTGATCGGGATTCCGACGTCAAAAATGCCAAATTTGTTCGTGGACGTCCGTCAAGACGTTGTCTATTCATACGGTTGGCCATCACGGCTTTTCTGGGCCATTTGGAAGGTCAAACGAGCCCCGAAGCGAGCATACGCCTAATTTTGACGATTTTCGTGTGCTATTGCACACCATTTTTTGGGTGATCGGGATTCTGACGTCAAAAATGCCAAATTTGTTCGTGGACGTCCGTCAAGACGTTGTCTATCCATACGGTTGGCCATCACGGCTTTTCTGGGCCATTTGGAAGGTCAAACGAGCCCCGAAGCGAGCATACGCCTCATTTTGACGATTTTCGTGTGCTATTGCACACCATTTTTTGGGTGATCGGGATTCCGGCGTCAAAAATGCCAAATTTGTTCGTGGACGTCCGTCAAGACATTGTCTGTCCATACGGTTGGCCATCACAGCTTTTCTGGGCCATTTGGAAGGTCAAACGAGCCCCGAAGCGAGCATACGCCTCATTTTGACGATATTCGTGTGCTATTGCACACCATTTTTTGGGTGATCGGGATTCCGACGTCAAAAATGCCAAATTTGTTCGTGGACGTCCGTCAAGACGTTGTCTATCCATACGGTTGGCCATCACGGCTTTTCTGGGCCATTTGGAAGGTCAAACGAGCCCCGAAGCGAGCATACGCCTCATTTTGACGATTTTCGTGTGCTATTGCACACCATTTTTTGGGTGATCGGGATTCCGACGTCAAAAATGCCAAATTTGTTCGTGGACGTCCGTCAAGACGTTGTCTATTCATACGGTTGGCCATCACGGCTTTTCTGGGCCATTTGGAAGGTCAAACGAGCCCCGAAGCGAGCATACGCCTAATTTTGACGATTTTCGTGTGCTATTGCACACCATTTTTTGGGTGATCGGGATTCTGACGTCAAAAATGCCAAATTTGTTCGTGGACGTCCGTTAAGACGTTGTCTATCCATACGGTTGGCCATCACGGCTTTTCTGGGCCATTTGGAAGGTCAAACGAGCCCCGAAGCGAGCATACGCCTCATTTTGACGATTTTCGTGTGCTATTGCACACCATTTTTTGGGTGATCGGGATTCCGATGTCAAAAATGCCAAATTTGTTCGTGGACGTCCATCAAAACGTTGTCTATCCATACGGTTGGCCATCACGTCTTTTCTGGGCCATTTGGAAGGTCAAACGAGCCCTGAAGCGAGCATACGCCTCATTTTGACGATTTTCGTGTGCTATTGCACACCATTTTTTGGGTGATCGGGATTCCGACGTCAAAAATGCCAAATTTGTTCGTGGACGTCCGTCAAGATGTTGTATATCCATACGGTTGGCCATCACGGCTTTTCTGGGCCATTTGGAAGGTCAAACGAGCCCCGAAGCGAGCATACGCCTCATTTTGACGATTTTCGTGTGCTATTGCACACCATTTTTTGGGTGATCGGGATTCTGACGTCAAAAATTCCAAATTTGTTCGTGGACGTCCGTCAAGACGTTGTCTATGTATACGGTTGGCTATCACGGCTTTTCTGGGCCATTTGGAAGGTCAAACGAGCCCCGAAGCGAGCATACGCCTCATTTTGACGATTTTCGTGTGCTATTGCACACCATTTTTTGGGTGATCGGGATTCCGACGTCAAAAATGCCAAATTTGTTCGTGGACGTCCGTCAAGACGTTGTCTATCCATACGGTTGGCCATCACGGCTTTTCTGGGCCATTTGGAAGGTCAAACGAGCCCCGAAGCGAGCATACGCCTCATTTTGACGATTTTCGTGTGCTATTGCACACCATTTTTTGGGTGGTCGGGATTCCGACGTCAAAAATGCCAAATTTGTTCGTGAACGTCCGTCAAGACATTGTCTATCCATACGGTTGGCCATCACGGCTTTTCTGGGCCATTTGGAAGGTCAAACGAGCCCCGAAGCGAGCATACGCCTCATTTTAACGATTTTCGTGTGCTATTGCACACCATTTTTTGGGTGATCGGGATTCCGACGTCAAAAAGGCCAAATTTGTTCGTGGACGTCCGTCAAGACGTTGTCTATCCATACGGTTGGCCATCACGGCTTTTCTGGGCCATTTGGAAGGTCAAACGAGCCCCGAAGCGAGCATACGCCTCATTTTGACGATTTTCGTGTGCTATTGCATACCATTTTTTGGGTGATCGGGATTCCGACGTCAAAAATGCCAAATTTGTTCGTGGACGTCCGTCAAGACGTTGTCTATTCATACGGTTGGCCATCACGGCTTTTCTGGGCCATTTGGAAGGTCAAACGAGCCCCGAAGCGAGCATACGCCTCATTTTGACGATTTTCGTGTGCTATTGCACACCATTTTTTGGGTGATCGGGATTCCGACGTCAAAAATGCCAAATTTGTTCGTGGACGTCCGTCAAGACGTTGTCTATTCATACGGTTGGCCATCACGGCTTTTCTGGGCCATTTGGAAGGTCAAACGAGCCCCGAAGCGAGCATACGCCTCATTTTGACGATTTTCGTGTGCTATTGCACACCATTTTTTGGGTGATCAGGATTCCGACGTCAAGAATGCCAAATTTGTTCGTGGACGTCCGTCAAGACATTGTCTATGCATACGGTTGGCCATCACGGCTTTTCTGGGCCATTTGGAAGGTCAAACGAGCCCCGAAGCGAGCATACGCCTCATTTTGACGATTTTCGTGTGCTATTGCACACCATTTTTTGGGTGATCGGGATTTCGACGTCAAAAATGCCAAATTTGTTCGTGGACGTCCGTCAAGACGTTGTCTATCCATACGGTTGGCCATCACGGCTTTTCTTGGCCATTTGGAAGGTCAAACGAGCCCCGAAGCGAGCATACGCCTCATTTTGACGATTTTCGTGTGCTATTGCACACCATTTTTTGGGTGATCGGGATTCCGATGTCAAAAATGCCAAATTTGTTCGTGGACATCCGTCAAGACGTTGTCTATCCATACGGTTGGCCATCACGGCTTTTCTGGGCCATTTGGAAGGTCAAACGAGCCCCGAAGCAAGCATACGCCTCATTTTGACGATTTTCGTGTGCTATTGCACACCATTTTTTGGGTGATCGGGATTCCGACGTCAAAAATGCCAAATTTGTTCGTGGACGTCCGTCAAGACGTTGTCTATGCATACGGTTGGCCATCACGGCTTTTCTGGGCCATTTGTAAGGTCAAACAAACCCCGAAGCGAGCATACGCCTCATTTTGACGATTTTCGTGTGCTATTGCATACCATTTTTTGGGTGATCGGGATTCCGACGTCAAAAATGCCAAATTTGTTCGTGGACGTCCGTCAAGACGTTGTCTATTCATACGGTTGGCCATCACGGCTTTTCTGGGCCATTTGGAAGGTCAAACGAGCCCCGAAGCGAGCATACGCCTCATTTTGACGATTTTCGTGTGCTATTGCACACCATTTTTTGGGTGATCGGGATTCCGACGTCAAGAATGCCAAATTTGTTCGTGGACGTCCGTCAAGACATTGTCTATGCATACGGTTGGCCATCACGGCTTTTCTGGGCCATTTGGAAGGTCAAACGAGCCCCGAAGCGAGCATACGCCTCATTTTGACGATTTTCGTGTGCTATTGCACACCATTTTTTGGGTGATCGGGATTCCGACGTCAAAAATGCCAAATTTGTTCGTGGACGTCCGTCAAGACGTTGTCTATCCATACGGTTGGCCATCACGGCTTTTCTTGGCCATTTGGAAGGTCAAACGAGCCCCGAAGCGAGCATACGCCTCATTTTGACGATTTTCGTGTGCTATTGCACACCATTTTTTGGGTGATCGGGATTCCGATGTCAAAAATGCCAAATTTGTTCGTGGACATCCGTCAAGACGTTGTCTATCCATACGGTTGGCCATCACGGCTTTTCTGGGCCATTTGGAAGGTCAAACGAGCCCCGAAGCAAGCATACGCCTCATTTTGACGATTTTCGTGTGCTATTGCACACCATTTTTTGGGTGATCGGGATTCCGACGTCAAAAATGCCAAATTTGTTCGTGGACGTCCGTGAAGACGTTGTCTATGCATACGGTTGGCCATCACGGCTTTTCTGGGCCATTTGTAAGGTCAAACAAGCCCCGAAGCGAGCATACGCCTCATTTTGACGATTTTCGTGTGCTATTGCACACCATTTTTTGGGTGATCGGGATTCCGATGTCAAAAATGCCAAATTTGTTCGTGGACATCCGTCAAGACGTTGTCTATCCATACGGTTGGCCATCACGGCTTTTCTGGGCCATTTGGAAGGTCAAACGAGCCCTGAAGCGAGCATACGCCTCATTTTGACGATTTTCGTGTGCTATTGCACACCATTTTTTGGGTGATCGGGATTCCGATGTCAAAAAAACCAAATTTGTTCGTGGACGTCCGTCAAGACGTTGTCTATCCATACGGTTGGCCATCACGGCTTTTCTGGGCCATTTGGAAGGTCAAACGAGTCCCGAAGCGAGCATACGCCTCATTTTGACGATTTTCGTGTGCTATTGCACACTATTTTTTGGGTGATCGAGATTCCGACGTCAAAAATGCCAAATTTGTTCGTGGACGTCCGTCAAAACGTTGTCTATGCATACGGTTGGCCATCACGGCTTTTCTGGGCCATTTGGAAGGTCAAACAAGCCCCGAAGCGAGCATACGCCTCATTTTGACGATTTTCGTGTGCTATTGCACACCATTTTTTGGGTGATCGGGATTCCGGCGTCAAAAATGCCAAATTTGTTCGTGGACGTCCGTCAAGACATTGTCTGTCCATACGGTTGGCCATCACAGCTTTTCTGGGCCATTTGGAAGGTCAAACGAGCCCCGAAGCGAGCATACGCCTCATTTTGACGATATTCGTGTGCTATTGCACACCATTTTTTGGGTGATCGGGATTCCGACGTCAAAAATGCCAAATTTGTTCGTGGACGTCCGTCAAGACGTTGTCTATCCATACGGTTGGCCATCACGGCTTTTCTGGGCCATTTGGAAGGTCAAACGAGCCCCGAAGCGAGCATACGCCTCATTTTGACGATTTTCGTGTGCTATTGCACACCATTTTTTGGGTGATCGGGATTCCGACGTCAAAAATGCCAAATTTGTTCGTGGACGTCCGTCAAGACGTTGTCTATTCATACGGTTGGCCATCACGGCTTTTCTGGGCCATTTGGAGGGTCAAACGAGCCCCGAAGCGAGCATACGCCTCATTTTGACGATTTTCATGTGCTATTGCACACCATTTTTTGGGTGATCGGGATTCCGACGTCAAAAATGCCAAATTTGTTCGTGGACGTCCATCAAGACGTTGTCTATGCATACGGTTGGCCATCACGGCTTTTCTGGGCCATTTGGAAGGTCAAACGAGCCCCGAAACGAGCATACGCCTCATTTTGACGATTTTCGTGTGCTATTGCACACCATTTTTTGGGTGATCGGGATTCTGACGTCAAAAATTCCAAATTTGTTCGTGGACGTCCGTCAAGACGTTGTCTATGCATACGGTTGGCCATCACGGCTTTTCTGGGCCATTTGGAAGGTCAAACGAGCCCCGAAGCGAGCATACGCCTCATTTTGACGATTTTCGTGTGCTATTGCACACCATTTTTTGGGTGATCGGGATTCCGACGTCAAAAATGCCACATTTGTTCGTGGACGTCCGTCAAGACGTTGTCTATGCATACGGTTGGCCATCACGGCTTTTCTGGGCCATTTGGAGGGTCAAACGAGCCCCGAAGCGAGCATACGCCTCATTTTGACGATTTTCATGTGCTATTGCACACCATTTTTTGGGTGATCGGGATTCCGACGTCAAAAATGCCAAATTTGTTCGTGGACGTCCGTCAAGACGTTGTCTATCCATACGGTTGGCCATCACGGCTTTTCTGGGCCATTTGGAAGGTCAAACGAGTCCCGAAGCGAGCATACGCCTCATTTTGATGATTTTCGTGTGCTATTGCACACCATTTTTTGGGTGATCGAGATTCCGACGTCAAAAATGCCAAATTTGTTCGTGGACATCCGTCAAAACGTTGTCTATGCATACGGTTGGCCATCACGGCTTTTCTGGGCCATTTGGAAGGTATAACGAGCCTCGAAGCGAGCATACGCCTCATTTTGACGATTTTCGTGTGCTATTGCACACCATTTTTTGGGTGATCGGGATTCCGATGTCAAAAATGCCAAATTTGTTCGTGGACGTCCGTCAAGACGTTGTCTATGCATACGGTTGGCCATCACGGCTTTTCTGGGCCATTTGGAAGGTCAAACGAGCCCCGAAGCGAGCATACGCCTAATTTTGACGATTTTCGTGTGCTATTGCACACCATTTTTTGGGTGATCAGGATTCTGACGTCAAAAATGCCAAATTTGTT